>NC_081845.1:67445575-67603075 GCF_963259705.1 Myotis daubentonii | reverse complement strand
CTGCACTTACTTGCATACCCTACCGAAGCTGAGTTGCAGGTAAACCCTTAGACAGTCCTGGGCAGTTTTCTCTGAGCCCACTGCACTTATGACCTGCCAGGATCTTCGAGCCCTTGAACTAACTGGATGTTCTTCCCCTTCCTTCACACCTCATTATTTCATCTTCACGAAGTTTTATATAATTTTCCAAGCTAGAAATAACTCCTGTGAACTCTTCTGACACTGCTCTGTAATTTCTTAGGACATTTAAAATCTTTATCTTGTTATTTATACACATTTCTGATATCCTCTGAAAAATTGTAAGAGCTTGGAGGGCAGGATTCATGTCTGATCCATTTTTGTATCTCTTAAGGGACCTAGCACAATAATGTTCACACAATAAATGTTTGCTGAATTATTGGTGGAATTTTTTAGTACTGCTTGCAGTCATACATTCATATCAAGTCACACATTTAAAAGTGTTAACTGAACAATTATTATGTGTTTACTTATATGTTAGGGGACTATTGGGCCTCTATTTTAAGTAACTCAATTTATTAAAAATATAAGATACATATGTGAAATGAGTATTGTTACTTAAATATTAATAAGCATTTATTACCCTTTATTGTCTTTTTATCCCCATGAAGCAGGAAAGTAGGAATTAATTATCCTAAAGAAAGGAGGCTCAACATACACATGGCCAACACGCATATGAAAAGATGCTCAACATTGCTAATCATCAGAGATAATCAAATCCATAGAGAGATACCTGTTAGAATGGCTATCATCAAAAAGCCAACAAATGACAAGAGCTGACAAGGATGTGGAGAAAAGAGAACCCACGATGGAAAACATTAAAAATACATTAAAAATAGGGCTACCATATTATCCAGCAATTCCACTTACATTAAATATACTCAATTAAATAGCTCAATACATTAAAAATAGAGCTACCATATGACCCAGCAATTCCACTTCTGGGTATTTATCCAAAGAAAATAAACACATTAACTCAAAGATATATGTACCCCAATGTTCATTGCAGCATTACTAGTAATATCCACCTATAGGGCCATCAATAGATGAGTGCATAAAGAAGATGTGATATATATGGAATATTCAGCAATAAAAAGAATGAAATCTTGCCTTTTGTGACAGACAACATGGATAGACCTAGAGGCTATTATACTAAAATAAATAGGTCAGACAGAGAAGGCAGAGAAAGACAAATACTGTATGTTTCATGCATATGTGGAATTTAAAAACAAAAAAGAATAAACAAAACAGAAACAGACCCATAGATAGAGACAATAAGCTAATGGTTACCAAAAGGAAGGGGAATGGGAATATAAATAAATAAATAGATGATAGATTTAAAAAATCAAAAATAGATTAAATAAAGATATGGGGGCTCAGAAGAGGGTAAATGACCTACTTAATATTTAAGACCACCACAAATAAACGATAGACCCAATATTAGAGCCCAGTCTTCTGACTTCTACTCCAGGGCCATTACCATGATAACAATAGTGTTTCTACCTATACCTTTAAGATAATTAAGTCCCCAAATAAAGACAAGTTTCATGGAGATGTTTCTCAGGCAAGTAGTAGAAGCATAAAACTGAAAACATACATCAACTGTCATGGGGGTGGTGAGGCCAGGAGCAAGTTGTAGCAGAAAAGCATGCCTGATCCAAAGTAACAGGTAAGTGCCACATTGGTAGTATAATAGTGAGTATAACTGTATTACAAAATAACAGGTGATCATAAAGAGATTTGGTTCTATCATTCATTGTGTGCTTTATTTTCGCCTACTTAACTTTTCAAATCCTCTTAAAATATAGTTACTATTTCATTACTTTGGGGATTACCTGCACATCAGCAATAGGACATGAAAGAGAAGCCAACGTGAATTTCAGAATGGCTTCAGACACTATAAAAACACACAGCCGCATTTTTTTTTTTTAGATTGCAGTCAATAAACTTGAAGTTGGGGCTTCAGAAAATTTACTTTGTAAGTTCTGATTACTTCTCAGCTTCTTGGAAAAACTTTATTAATTTTAGCTTCCCAGCTATCTATGTCAAAATCAATTAATTCAATTCTACAAATGTTCAGTACTGCATCAAAGAATATGAATTAAATATATGTCTAGCATGTTGATCTACACAAAATTTTCCATGATAACAGAATCATCTTGCCACCTGAGATGCTTCTGTAGTTAAATTTGTAACTGGGGTAGTATCTCAGAAAAGAGAGTTAAGAACCAAGAACCATAGACTATAGAGATAGAAGAAATTTTGGCAACCGATGAAAATGGCACCCATTTTCAACTGTCAGAAGCAAATTCAGAGTTAGATAAAGAAAGACTTTACTTGAAAAGACTACTGCAGTAGGGGCAGAGGAACTATTTAATAAAACACATCAACTGCAAGATTTATAAGCATCCCTGACATCAGGCAAAAGGGGCTTTTCTTTTATAGGGAAGAGTCAACCAAACTAGAAAGACTGGATATAGGAAAGTTTTTGTGGCCAGCCAATTCTGGGAAGAATGGTATATAGGGGAGGTTGTTCCACCTTCCAATGCTTGGTTAACTGCTCGAAACTTGTTTAAAAAAATCAAGAGTGGGCCAAAGTTCAGGGGCTTGGGGGAAGCAAGATGCCTAACTAAAATTTGGTCACGTTAAGTTAGAATGTATTCCATTCAGATTGGTTAATGGGGACAAACAGTTCAAGGAGTAATTTCTGAGATGAAGACTAGGAATATGGAGAGTCTGTGTCTGACTTTGTCATAAGCAAACAAGAGGTTCATCTGAGAGTCTTATCTAAGCAGTATTGGGAGGGGGGTTCTTTACAAGAAGTCATGTCCTGGAACACAGAAGGGTGGAGGGGTCTCTTCACCGTTGATATTTTCCAAGGGCATAGGGCTTAGGTAAAATTGAACTGTCACAGAAGAAGAAACTAAGCCCTTTGGAATGAGAAGAATTTTTTAAAAATTGTTAAGGTTCAGCCAGCAGTGATTAAGAGAAAGGATTTTCTCAAATCATCGCCATGACTCTTTAAGCAAAATTAATTCTAAAATGAAAGTGGTAAATATTACAAGCTTGATGAGAGCACCTGATTTTCTTTAATTCTGAGTTTACCAATCATCTTTTAGCTTGGACTCCTGTTTGTACCTTTATGTCATACAAGTTGTTGGTATTGAGATGCTGGTTCAGAAACATCTAGCTTTCTAAGATATAAAAAATGAAACTTTTAAAAAAAATCTATATTTTTATTGATTTCAGAGAAGGGAGAAGGAAAAAGAGATAGAAAGATCAGTGATGAAAGAGAATCGCTAATCGGCAGCCTCCTGTATACTCCCTACTGGGGATTGAGTCCAAAACCAAGGCATGTGACCTGACTAGGAATCAAACCCTGACCTCCTGATTCATAGGTAGGCCCAACCTCTGAGCCACACCAGTAGGCTAAAAAAATGGAACTTTTGACCTGTGTTTAAAACATCATTAATGTGAGTCAGTGTCCAAAGACATGGCACCCAGATGTCAAAGCAACAATTACATTGGGCAAACTTACACAGGCAAGGAAGACTTTATTCAAGCTACTACAAGGGGAGAGAGGCCAGACTCAGTCTGAGCGCAAATAGCTGGGACATGTTAAGAACTGGAATTGGGGAGGAGGGAACCATCTGTGTTTTTTGTTTGACCTTACTCCAAAGAAATGTAGACTTTCTCAGATCTTTATGACAGGAGGTAGCTCCTACTCTCCCATAGAAACTAAGAGATAGGTAAACTAACTTCTGTGATGATTACATTTTAAAAACATGACTCAGGTCCCTGAAAAAGACGTAAAACTGGCAGAATGGGTTTAAAAGGACTTATATCTCAAAGAGGCAAATTAAAAAAAAATGTACAATTACAAGCTTTCAAAAATAAATGTTCTAAGAGAGGTCAAGGGCCTAGAGTCAAGAAGCAGCTTGTTTCAAGTATAGTCAAGCTGAGGGGAATATAAAGGCTTTCTTGGTCACAAGTAAACTAAGATATTGGCACCTAAAAATCAGCTAAATTGGTAAAACTCATCCATGAGCTTAATCTACTTCAATACAGTCGTCTCAAAACACCCAGCCAGAAACATCCAGCATTTCTTACCTTTATATAAAGACAAACAATTAATTGTGGAAATGATTCTTCTGGTAGCAACCACCCATGTAAAAAGCCTAAGAGCCTCTTGAGGAGTGTCTGAATATACATACCTTCCTCCTCACCAAAACCATTAAACTCACTTTTAATGACCAATGTTCAACCAAAAAAAAAAAAGGGGGGGGGGGACTCAGAAAGATTAGAAATGAAGGTCAGCATTTCATTCCTATTCTTTTTCTCTCTCAATCTAGAATTGCATTCCTTTAATTCATAGAGTATTTTATGTATGGACTAGAAGATAATTTTTTGTAGTCACTAGGTTGTACTTTATTCAGAAGTGAACTTGAAGTGATTTATAAAAATGTATACATTAATATATTTATTCAACAAATATTTAGAACCAGTTGCAGTCAAGATACTGTTAGGAGATGGTGATTTAACAGTAAATAAAACATGCTCCGTATTTTCAAGAGACTTACTATCCCTTGCAGACATACCAACCAACAAACAATTAATACAATCTGATGGATTTATGTAGAAATGAAAAAAGAGTATGCTATGGGAACACTTGTAAAGGCACTAATATATACATACATAGTTTGAGGAAGGATAATAAAGGTGACACAGAAACTAACTTAGCACCTCAAATATATACCTGAAGGTCCTAGACTCCTCTGGAGCTGCACCAAGTGGTGGCTCTGAGCTTCCTAGCAACCAATGCAAATACAGAAACTGCAATTAACTATGCAGTTCAGAGTGTCCTGCAGATAAAAACCAGTATTTCCTCTGTAGAAGCAAAAGACTGAGAAGTGCTTCTAATAAATCCTCATGATGCATTACGTAGTGACTTCTTTATCAACAGCCTCCTTATTAATTTCCTGAACTTTAAAGAGGTAATCATTATGTCCTATCTTGGAGGGTAATGTGATGGTTAATTTCCTTCTCAACTAGACCACAGTGTCTAGATATTTGGTCAAATGCCAGTCTAGATGTCGTTGTGAAGGCCTTTCAGATGAGATTAACATCTAAATCAGTAAGACTGAGTACAGCAGATTACCTTCCATGGTGTATATGGGCCTCCTAAAAACAGTTGAAGGCATTAGGAGAAAAAGATCGAGGTTCCCAAAGAGGAAACTCTTCCTCCAGACTGCCTTCAGACTGGAGCTGCAGCATTAACTCTTCCACGCGTCTCCAGTGCCTGATCCCACAATCCTGTGAATCAACTCCTCAATTCCTTAAAATCAATCAATCTCTCTCTCTCTCTCTCTCTTTCTCTCCCTCCCTCCCTCCCTCCCTCCCCACACACACACATACACACACACATGCATGCACACACCCATTGGTTCTGTTTATTTGTAGAATCCTGATTATTACACGTAAATACTTGACACCCAAGTACAATCACCAAAAACAATTTTTCACAGAGTCAAAACACTGTACTATAAGCACAAAGCTTTCCCATGATATGGCTGACAGAGAGAGAGAGAGAGAGAGAGAGAGAGAGAGAGAGAGAGAGAGAGAGAGAGAGAACATCCATTCTACTTCAAGAAATCATCCATGCATATGATTTTTCAAAACAGATGTTTTGGTAATAATTTTAAGGTGTTTCTGAGTGCTTATGAAACTTTATGTATACATATGCATTTAATCCTCAAAATAAATCTTATAAGGCAAGTTCTATTATTATTTTCATTTTACAAATAAACTGAAGTCCATAACTTTGATATTATATAAGGCAGTAAATGGCACAGCCAGGATTTAGCCTCATAGCTTTGTCCCACAGTCTAAGTTCCAAATTATTCTGCTGAAAACTGAAGAGTTTGGGACAGCAAAAAGTTAAAGGTTAAACTCACTAGCAAGTATTTGGGATGATTAAGGGCAGATCTGCAGAATCCAGCAGAGAAACATGGGTATCCAGAAGACCACAAGCCTTCCCAGAGAAGAGTGCTGAGAAAAGCCCCCAAGAACTTCCTCAGGACATAAATTTGGGTTTGGGTCAACATGGGAGAATGTGAGAGACTGTGATCCCAAAGTTCTACATCATAACAGTGATGGCAAACCTTTTGAGCTCGGCGTGTCAGCATTTTGAAAAACCCTAACTTAACTCTGGTGCCGTGTCACATAGAGAAATTTTTTGATATTTTCAACCACAGTAAAACAAAGATTTATATTTTTGATATTTATTTTATATATTTAAATGCCATTTAGCAAAGAAAAATCAACCACAAAAATGAGTTCGTGTGTCACCTCTGACACGCGTGTCATAGGTTCGCCATCACTGTCATAGAACATCAAAATGATAACTTTTGCTTAGAGAATATTACCATCAGGTTAATGCTGCTTTCATTCAAGCATTCTTTTAAAATTCAACATTCACAGAACATCTAACTTTTAAGTGATTTAATTTGCCAGTGAACCTTCTAGGATAAACTGGTGACATTAGTATTAATTAGTCAATTAGATATTTACTAAAAATTGTAATTAGGGCTTTGAAATTATGCATTTAAAGTCATGCTTGCAGATAATGATCATGTCAAAGAATGAGATATCTCTTATGGCCATATGACTTTATGATTATAAAGTCATTTTTGGGGGGTGATAGGGGAGATTGCTTTTATTTCTGTTCTATATGCTGGGGAGGAGGGAGGGAAACACATCCAATTCATTAAGAAGTGGTGCCAGGTCAGTAAGGTAAAGAGGAGCTAGGACATAGCTTGGTGTGTCTCTTGGAGGGATCGTTGCCACAAACTGTGACCCTCAAGGTAAAAGTAAGACATCCTATATAAAAAGAGAGGAATATGCTAATTATCCGTTATGCTGCAACGTCATGACCAATCTATAAGTGGTGGAGAGCTACAGGAGGGCATGGCAGCGAGCTAATGAGCTGCAAAGAGCTACCAGTGGCAGCGGGTGGGTGGCCAGTTGAGGCAAGTGGCAGCGAGCTACTCGTGCAGGGATTCATGCGCAGGGCTACTAGTAGACAATAAATAGCATCATTAGCCAGGGAATTGTAAAGGTAAATTAAAAAACTGTAGATAGTCTTTTTTTTCCTCACAGAATTCCCACAGAAGTGAGAAAGAACACAACAATAATCAAAGAAAGATTAGTTGTGTCTTCAGCGCTCACTAGCATTCAGTTAAATATTGCCCTAAGACCAGATTTGTAATTTTTTTATGTAGGAAACTACTGTGCACTTTGGACAAAATGTCTAGCAAGTAATCGTTCTAATTTTGGAAGAAGTAGCACGTTGATCTTAAAAAAATAACTATGTCAATACATTTCTTCAGCATTGGCCTGGCCAAGATTAATAATAATTATATCAAGTTTGCCAAGTATATTTACAGATAGTTTTATATTTTATACTGATTTTAATGCATAGTTGTCATTTGAGTTGGTAACCAAACTAAATGGTATGGCCTTAGATATATTTCTATATGAGCTCTGATCATCTGATGCCTTTAATAAGTACTGTGACGTACACACCCAGTGCTTCTCATATCTGATCCTTGGGATATGGTGAATGGGGATGGCTCAGGGCTTTCACGTGGCTGCTACTTGCTGATCTTCCCTTTCATGGAAGCAGAGGGAATCAAGCACTGGAAGCAACTGGCAGGCCCTTCTCTTGCTACCTAACCTTCCCAGTGACCCCAGAATCTGAAAGGCAGAATAAAGAATGGAGCAAATTCATTGGCATGACCTCCCCCTTCCTCAGAGTCCAGCCATTTCACCACCACAGCAGGCAGACTAAGCTGCTGCACTTTCCTAAAAGGAGGCATGTTTCCATAGATCATTCTGAGCAAATAAATCAGACCATCGTGCTGAGGACTCTTCCTTATTCTGATTTTAGGATCTTGGAGAATAGCCAGCTTTTAGGAAACTATTTCCGTTTTACTCCCAGAATTCCTCAGACCCAATTTCCAGATAGATAAGCCATGTCAAATGGTACATTTAATAGGAGATTTTGAATAAAGCACTTTATTTGCACAATTTCACATTTGGTCATTCATCAGACAGGTGATACTTTTTCTTCATGGAGAGATGTGAATGAATATAAAGCAATGCCACACATCATATGTTGAATTGAAGCTCTCTAATCATGGCCTTCCAATTTTGCCAACATGTGTTGTCTTTATTTGCATGGGAAGCTTGTTTGCTAAGCGATGTTTGAGGAAACATGAGGATGCATATGAAGCTGTACTGGGGCTAGTTGGCTTAGCTGGAACCATATTTGGGATGGAGCACGACCCTCATGTGGGCCAAGCGCTTTTCTCTTGCTACAGAAAAGCACAGAAGCCAAAAATAACTGTATCCTTGCCAAGTTTGGCAGAGAATTAAAGCACTTCATAGAATACAATCTGTGACCTCCTGAACGAAGACCAGGCATTTGGCATCAGCATAGTTTCTTTGATTGAGCACCGCCAGACCATTTATATGACCAAAAAACCCCACTTTATTAGGCTCTTAAAAATACTTGAATGTAAGAAGGGTTGTGGTCTTTTATTTTTTTTATCATTTTTATGAAGATAATAAAAGAGCATCATAACCTAGAAATTTTTGTATATTTTTTAAAAGGTAATTCTATAAGTACTATTGGGAAGTAGCCAAGAAATTGCTAATTACCATATTGCATACAGATTTCTCAGGAACCCAAGCAGAGACCCTCTGCCTTAGTGTTTACCCGACATGTCTTCTGGGACATCTCAGAGCTGAGGTTGCACATCTTTCTGTTGACATCAACATTATGACAACCATGTGTTTATATAGCAGGATGCTAGCCCTTGTCCACAATTTCAAATGCTTCATTTCACCGCAGCTGTGCAGAGACCTTCCTGACCCTATTTTAATTGGTATAATTAACTTCCAATATTATAGTTCTAACATGCTAGATTTTTTTTTCAGAATTCATCTGACACTCAAAGAGAAAAATCTCTGAAAATTTTCATTACAAGAAATAATCTTGCTTCCCTTATGCATCCAAGAAAAGCTAGTAGGCATTCATAGGTGTCTTTCTAGTTGTACATCATATTCCTGCAAATTTTTATATGGTCCTATACTCTCTGGATCAAGCAAGGGCTGCCCCAGAAATAGTTGCTATACTGAAGGAGAGGAGATGGAGCAAACCTTTCTACTTCTTGCTCATAGTCGCATATGCAGAAATAATGGTTATGTAGAAATTACTCCCTTTCTCCTAAGTTTCCAGTTAGACATAGACAAGCCCAAGAATTTCAAATTTCTATATATCAAAGGTTTTTCTGCTGTTAAAAATTTTAGAAAAAGTCAAATGGAAAAGAAGGCTTCAAAAATATAAATTAGAGAATGAATATCAATTTACCACCCTGTAAGATTAACAGTGCTTTTCAGCAACATACGGATTAAAAACATGATCATTATTTTTAGGGGCTGGTGGATGAGAAGGGGGAGAGAAAACAAAGAGGGGGAAAGTATGAGAATGAGCACTGACAGCTAAACTGAGAGACACATAAAAGGCATATGTAGAAAGCAATTAGGGCAAACACACAAACAAATTTGTGCTTCTTTGCTAGCCAAAAGCATGTAGTGCTCATGGGGACTACAAAGCATCCAGTCGTTGGTGAAAACACAGTGCATAAAGAAAGACCAGGAAGCATTGTGTAGTGAATGGCAAAGCATGGAATACATTGGAAGGGGAAGGGGAAGAAAAGCAGACAGATGCTGGAGCTGCAGATGAGATGCTGAGATACTGACAGGGATATTCAGCAATAGAATTCTTCGTAAAGACTAATTTCCAGTGGTTATCCAGCTGTGTGCCAGTTGTTGCTATAAACAATGAACACAGCTTAATTTCTTTCCCAATACAAATTTTCACCTACATGTCTCGGGAAATTTGGTTCTGTAGTAAATGGTATAAAATCAATGGGGAAACATATTTATGGTACCATAAAAATATTGTATCTAGAGAAACTAATGTGGTTTTAATCTGCTTGAAGTCCATTTTATATTTTGCTAAAGAACTGATCAAGATTAGGAATAAGACTTCACCTTCAGTTTTTTATTTGGCCTCAACTATATACTAATTATGACACAAAAAAAACACTCAGAGATATATGTACCCCTATGCTTGTTACAACAGAATTTACAATAGCCACAACAACGTAAGTGTTATTCGGCAGATGACTGGATAAAGATGTGGGCCATATATACAACAGAATTTAATGAGCCATAAAAAAAGATAAAATATTGCCATTTGTAACAACATGGATGGATCTTGAGAATATTATGTGAAGTGAAATAAGTCTGACGGAAAAGAACAAGAACTACATGACCTCACTCATATGAGAGATATAAAAGTAAGAAATGAACAAAAAAAATCAAACTATATAAACAGACAACAGTATAGTGGTCAGCAGAGGGAAAGGGCAATAGGGGGAGGACGAAGAGAGAAAAGGGGGTCAAATACATGGTGATGAAAGGATACTAGACTTTAGGTGGTAAGCACATAATAGAGTATACAGGTGTCATGTTATAAAGTAGTACACCTAAAATTTATGCTATTAACCATGTTACCCAAATAAATTTAATGATTTTAAAAACCCACTCTATTTCCAGTGACCCAAAGGAACAACTGTTCTCATTACCTATGCATAGGAGATGAAAACAATCTGTTGGGTAAGAAAACATGTGGCAGAGGAGAATAAAAATAGGAAAAATAGAAGAGGACATTTGTTCACGGTAATTCTTTTATAGACATATTAGAGGCCCAGCACAGGAAATCGTGCACGGGTAGTGTCCCTAGGCCCAGCCTGCGATCAGGGCCATCTTCAGCCCCCTGCCAGTCCCCAGTCCCACCCCACTGCTGCCACCCACCCTGGTTCCCCCGGTTCCCCATTCGCCATCTGGCAACCGGAGCCTGCGGGCTGGGGGCCGGTGGGGGGGAACGAGAGGTGGCCAATGCACCTCATAGCGACTGGTCGAGCGGTCGTTCTGGTTGTTAAGCTGTTATGGTCGCTGGGCTTTTATTATATAGGATAGAAGTGGGAGAGCAAAGTGGCACTAATAGTAACTTTACTACCTGAGTGTGTTGAATCTTATGATGTCGTGAGCTCTACCATAACTTCAAGAGTCTATGATTCTGATGAAGGACTTTGACCCAGAAAATTTATAAACACCGTATTAGTCATATTAGGAAAATATATAATGATCATAATGGGGAAATGTATTTCAGTGAAAGGGCCCATGGCAGATGTTTATTTAACAAATATTCTCCATCAAAAGCCATCTCATTACCAGCCTATGGTTTTTGAGTGACATAAAAGTGTTTCATGCTTCTGTTCTGAGGGAAGAAGTTCATGGTGCATATTTCATTATACTATTTGACAAAGCCTTTGAAAGTTTGGAGCATATTTTTTTCTTATAGTAAATTTTTGTTTTTAATGAAAGTGAAACCATGAGTGCTTCCATTATGACCATCATGGCACACCATAATATTACAGGAAATAGCTTGTAGTCCACTACTCCTCTGATAACATAACCTGGTATGTAATCTGATAGGTGATGTCATATCAAAATGCTTTCTTTCTCCAGGGAAAGTAAGAGGATATTAAAATACAGGTTAAGATTGACCTGGCCCAGTATAAATACCCACTGGCAGCAATGATTTCCTCCTTTTTCTAGAATACAGAAATATTTTTCTTTTCTGACTAGGATGTAGATTATCATCTAGCAGACTCATTTTCTGATGTAATAAGTAATATGAAAAGGATACTTTGGGATGTCAATGATAAGAATTTCAAGTGAAATAAAGCTGTGGATTGCTAATATTGGTTGGTAACAGGGAGCACAAAACCTTGGGAGGTATGGTTATGTATATTCTGCCTTACCTATAAAAGGCTTTTCCTTCCTTTGATTCCAAGCAGAATCTGGTTCTCAAATCAATTATCTAATATGAAATGATAAATATTCAGTTAAGTATTTAAAAAAAAAAAACACCTAAAGTCACCCATCTCCTGGTGAGTTAAGCCCTGCTTTCTCCTCCTCTGCAGATCTCAGGTTCACCAGGGTCATAGCAGCAATCTTCATGCCTTTCCTGACATTCACCTTGCCTTTGATACCAAGTTTGGGAACATTCTAGAAGAACTTCTCCAGTGCAGTGACTAACCCCACACAAGAGAATATTTGCAAACTATGTGGCAGTCATCCCTGTTTTGTTGACCCCAGTGTTGATCTATTATTTCTATAAGAAACTCAAGGATCTCTTGTTCCTTAGGAAAAAGAACATGGTACAAAAAGAGAAGATTGCCTATTTTTATTTGAAAGTACATTTGCAGGTAGGCTTATTGACCCTTGAACTGTTAAAGTAGTGCAGAGATTCCCTTCAGTACTTACTGTCCCACAGTGAGAGCTAGTGATGACCTTTCTCACCACATAAAAATTATTGAAATAGCCTCAATATTTCTCCTCTATTTAAAAATAATACCACTTTTCCTGTAATCTAGACCTTCCCAGAATATTTCAAAAGACTTTCAAATAATAGATATATTTACCCTAAATTATGTTTTAAGTGTACATAGAAGACAGGCATTTAAATTATTTAAGTTATTAAGACAGACGGGATTAAGAAGGGAAAATGAAGATAGAAGAGCCAGGTTGCAATTGTGGAGCAACCCAAGTGTTTAAATGAGAAATTTGAATACTGTTCTCTAGGCAACGGAGACCCTAGATCTATTTGTGTGGAGTGAAGTAATGACTCAGTTATGTGAACAAATGAAAGACTAATTACAATAATCAGGCAACTACGTGGGCACGTGGATAGTGTGCTGCCAGGAATCTTTAAATTCATCCCCCATTGGGAGACTTTGAGTCAAGATAGTGGAGTAGGGAAACGTTTTGCTTGTCCCACAACCACATCAAAATTACAAGTAAATTAAAGAATAACCACTCTTGCCGAAACCGGTTTGGCTCAGTGGATAGAGTGTCGGCCTGCGGACTGAGGGGTCCCAGGTTCGATTCCGGTCAAGGGCATGTACCTGGGTTGCGGGCACATCCCCAGTGGGAGATGTGCAGGAGGCAGTTGATTGATGTTCCTCTCTCATCAGTGTTTCTAGCTCTCTGACTCTCTCCCTTCCTCTCTGTAAAAAATCAATGAAATATATTTAAAAAAAAAAAAAGAATAACCACTCTTGAGAAATACCTGAAAACTAGATGAACAGAACTTTTATAACTAAGGATATAAAGAAGACAGGTCAAAACTGGTAAGAGGGACAGTGATCCGAAATGGGCTAGTCCCACACCGTGTGTGGCAGTTAGGAATTGGGAAGGATAACTGGGTTGTGGAGGTTCCCCTGAGGAGCAAGGGGTACCGGTCTAACACTGGGCTCCCAGCCCAGAGCACCAGTGCCTGGGAGAAGAGTCCCCATAATGTGAAAAGCAGTGGGGGTTCCATCTGGGTGAGACAGAGGGCTGCTATAAACCGCACAGACTCACTCAAACCACTTTCCCTAAGGTCCAGTGATGAGACAGCCACTCAAAAAGACCAGGGACGTATGAAGAGGACTAAACTGTCTAGCTTCATGGCGAGGGCTGGAAGAGCAGCTCTCTCCAAAGCAAAAGTGCTCTCAGGCACTACTGTTCCTTTGTTGAGCCCTCCCCCGACTCAGCCAGTGGGCGCCAGATCAGAGTCTCTATTAACCTGGCTAGCAGTGCTTGCCCTACCTAGGTACCTGAAACCCCATCCCACCTGTAGACAGACAAAAGGGGTTCTCTGGAAACAACCTCATAGGGTGGTGGGTGGTCATGCCCCAGGCATTTAACTTTTTAAGGTGTATCTTTGTCCTGTCCATTGTGTCTGTGCATCTAGGTTAACTCACCTTTGAAATAAACTGTAACCACCCTCAAGGGAATTTATAACCTTGTTCATAACAATTCTGTAATTCAATCCCATCTGCTTTCTTCCATCTCCATGTATTTTTCCCTCTTTAATTTCAAATGCATAAAAGAAACTGTAAAAATGTTATTCTCCAGAGTACTTGCATCTTGCTCCCTGCAATATGCAGTCAGTTTGGATCAAATAAATTTTTTTAAAAAAATATATTTTATTTATTTTTTACAGAGAGGAAGGGAGAAGGATAGAGAGTTAGAAACATCAATGAGCGAGAAACATCGATCAGCTGCCTCCTACACAACCCCTACTGGGGATGTGCCTGCAGCCAAGGTACATGCCCTTGACCGGTATCGAACCTGGGACCCTTCAGTCCGCAGGCCGACGCTCTATCCACTGAGCCAAACCGGTTAGGCCCAAACAAATTCTTATAAAAAATTTTCTAGAGGGCTGAACATTTCTTATATCAACATATACTGGCATGGTTGGCAAAATTCTGAAGCACACCCAGGACCACCCTGCAGATCCAGACCCAGTGCAAGACACAGCAAGAGCCCATTGTGTTTCACGGACTTCCCACTTCATAGCGGGTGAACATGTGTGAGTTTCTATTGGAATCCTGGGACTCCTTGTTTTAAGTATTGGGTCATGACTTTATTTGCACTGTTCTTAGAAAATCCTCAAGGTAGATCAAGGTTGAGATAACCCAGGCAAAGGAAAAATATGGGTTGCTATTTTATTTTGGTTTTATAATTAGACTAGGGGCCTGGTGCACGAAATTCGTGCACTGGGTGTGTGTGTGGGGGGGGAGTGTCCCTCAGTCCAGCCTGCCCCCTCTCACATACTGGGAGCCCTCAGGCATTGACCCCCATCACCCTCCAATCGCAGGATTGCCCCCTTGCCCAGGCCTGATGCCTCCGCCAGAGGTGTCAGGCTTGGACAGGGAACCCCCATCTCCCCCTGATCACTGGCTCTGGCCCCCGCCCAGGCCTGATGCCTCAGCCAGAGGAGTTGACCCTCATCACCCTCCGATCACCAATCACCGGATCGGCCCCTTGACCAGGCCTGAGGCCTCTGGCAGAGGTGTCAGGTCTGGGCAGGGGACCCCCAGCTCCTCGCGGTTGCAGGCTCCGCCCCTGCCCAGGCCTAACGCCTCTGGCTGAGGTGTCCGGCTCTGGCAGCGGGGACCCGCAGCTGCAGCTGCCCCGCGATCGTGGGCTCCGCTTTAGGCCCAGGCAAGGGACCCCTAGCTCCCGGGACTGCCAGCTTCGACCGTGCCCAGCTCCCATCGCTGGCTCCACCCCTACTTCCTGCTATCACTGGCCAGGGTGGCAAAGGTGCCTGATTCTCCGATCATGGCTGGGGGGCAGGGCAAAGGCGGCCCCAGGGCCGCCTTTGCCCTGCCCCCCAGCTCTTAGCTCCCCCCTGGGTTTCAGATCACTGTCAGTGGCAGGGGGCTTCTTCCTGCTTTCCCTTTCGCCTCCCTGCATTGTGCCTACATATGCAAATTAACCGCCATCTTGTTGGCAGTTAACTGCCAATCATAGTTGGCAGTTAATTTGCATATAGCCCTGATTAGCCAATGAAAAGGGTATCGTCGTACGCCAATTACCATTTTTCTCTTTTATTAGTGTAGATTGCTTACCGAGAGTCTGAACAAAATATTTGCTGGTCAAATGAGAGACTTAACTCTCTTTGGCTCCAAAAGAGAAAGGACACTTGTTTCCCTAACTTGAATAGCCAATGGGATGATGATAGTCGTTTCAAGTCCCTGAAACTATAGTGGCAGACACGGTGTCATTTGGTGTCCCGTGCAGTAACTCAGCCAATCTGGGAATAACTGGTGGGAGCCCTGGAGGAAGTCAGGATTATCCTGGAATGGATTCATCCCCAAGAAAGAGGACCAAGAGCGAGGCCTGGGCCTTCCCCTCCCCCCCCCCTCTTTGGCCTCAAAAAGAATCATGATTCTGGTGGCATCTGTAAGCTCTTATATTAGGTGACTAAGAACCTTTGTGGGGTTGCCTGAGGAAAAATTTCCTCCATGGTATAAAGCAGTCCCACACTGGCTCATCTAGAGATATGAATTTAAAGGCTAGTTTTCCCTAGAAGTTTGTTCAGACGCTACAGTTCTCAAAATTAATATGGGAAATTGTGCCTCCCAGGTCAAAAAGGACTCCCAGAGTCAGCCTCCCATTAATAACTAAGATGGCCAAGATGAGGATCCTTTGATACTTCTAAATTAATTTTTGTATGCACAGTTAGAAAAAGCTGGTTATAAAATCAGGCAGAATGTATGGAAACAAAATTATTAGAGACTGTCTCAGAATTTAAAAAAAAATGAAACTATGTAAAAGGATTTTACAAAGAGATATAAAGTACTTAGACAATGGATCAAGCTATGATGTCATTTAAGTGTCAACCCAGTTCTTTGAGGTATTAAATATTATTATCCTTATTTTAAAAGGGGGAAAGGTCATTTAGAACTCAACTTGTCAAGGCAGATATAAATTGGAAAATGCTTCCAAAACAAAATTTGGATCCAAATGTTCTGTTTGTGTCTGCTAGTGTATATCTCTATATATATATGATATAAATGTAAAATATTTTGAATGATATTGTTAAAATTAAAGGCAAGTGCTTGTAAGGATTAGGTATTCTATATTTCTTAGAAATATAGAAACTAACTCAAATGCTTTTCAAGTTCACATGATCTAAGATTAATACTTAGTAAAATAAAATCAATTTAAAGTTTTGGTGTAAATAAAACAGAAATGTCTTTATTTTACCTGGGTTTTACAAAAATAAGTCCATGTTAATAATTGACTTTTATGCCTAAGAAAAATGTTTCTAGAGGCTATAAAATGTCCAAACTAAATAATGCTAATTGATTACTTCCTAGTTTTCATTAGACATTGAGATTTTAAGGGTCACACATAGGAATAGCTGTGGGGTATTTCAGAAAGACTCCTGGAACACCACAAAAGATTGAAATTGCATGGAAAGCATCATGAAGTAAGTCATGAAAATATCTAGGGTAAATTGTATGAGTAAACAATGGTTGTAAATTAAACAAATATATATAGTTTGGGCTATGGGAAACCAAAGATAGCCACTTGGTTCCTCTTATTCCGTGCCCCCCTCCCCCCGCCCCTTTCAGTTTTTGCAATCCTTCATGCATCACAGTGCATTTTAGCTGGACTTAGGTGAAGGAATTTGTGAGCTGACAGTAAACAAGACATCTTACACTATTGCCAAGGTTTGATAGAGTCACTTCAAGAGAATGACAAGTTGATAACTGCTTCTTTTCACAGCCAGTTCCAAGGAGACAAACATTTTAAAGATCATTTGACTTCCACCTGGAGATTTTGTTTATGGGAAAAGACATTTAATAAAAGACACTGACCAATCCCATTGAAAGGGGCCTTGTCAGGCACCTAACTGCAAATAGATATCTACCCATCTGCAGACATCAAAAACTTTTCTAGGATGAGAAGCTGCTAAAATCAGAGGTGGACAGCTGTCCCAAGACATTGACAAAGCCAACAAACCTATAGATTGATATTGAATTCAGAATCTATTTTGTCTTTACCTGTCTGCTAATTATATTAGACCAGTGGTCAGCAAACCGCAACTCGTGAGCCACATGCGGCTCTTTGGCCCCTTGAGTGTGGCTCTTCCACAAAATACCACGTGCGGGCATGCACATACAGTGCGATTGAAACTTCGTGGCCCATGCGCAGAAGTCGGTTTTCAGCCTGGGTGAGTCTATTTTGAAGAAGTGGCGTTAGAAGAAGTGGGAGGTGTCGGTTGGTCAGGCGACGGGAGACACAGTGCAGGGGGAGGTACATTGTTTTGAGGTACGTTCACTGAGGTTGACCCCTTCCAACTCTCCCATCCACACTCATCTATCTGAAACAAGTATACAAGACGAGTGTGGATGGGAGAGTTGGAAGGGGTCCACCTCAGCGAATGTACCTCAATCAGATTGAGGACGTTTTTATCAAAGGCCAGCTTAGGAGTACCCTAATTAAGTTAATAACAATGTACTTACCTATATAGTTTAAGATTAAAAAATTTGGCTCTCAAAAGAAATTTCAATCATTGTACTGTTGATATTTGGCTCTGTTGACTAATGAGTTTGCGGACCACTGTATTAGACTCTAGAGGCCTGATGCATGAAATTTGTGCACGGGGGGGAGGGGGGGCCCTTCAGCCTGGCCTGCACCCTCTCCAATCTGGGACCCCTCGGGGGATATCCAACTGCCTCTCACAATCCTGGACCACTGTCTCCTAACTGCTCACCTGCCTGCCTAATCGCCCCTGACCAACTCTGCCTGCCTGCCTGATCACCCCTAACTGCTCCCCTACCGGCCTGATCGCCCCTAACCACATCTGCCTTGCCCCACACCCAGGACCCAGGATTCCCTCCTCTGGCTGATTGCAGGTACCCTGGACCCAGGCTTCCCTCCCTCTGGCCGGCCACAGGCACCTAGGATATGGGCCAGCTTTGCCCAAGCCACAGCCACAGGTGCCCAGGACTGTGGGGTAGGCGGCTTGTCCCTCTCCCAGGCTGCAGGCACTGGCGCCCAGGACCTCGGGGTGGGCAGCTTGTCCCTCTCCCAGGCCACAGCCCCAGCCGCTGGTGCCTGGGACTGCTGGGCGTGTGGCTTGTCCCTGTCCCAGGCTGCAGGCACAGGCACAGCCACTGGTGCCCGGGACCACAGGATGAGTGGCTTCTCCCTCTCCCGGGCTACAGCCTGGCTGGTCCCCATTCCTCTCTCCTCAATATTGAGTGCCTGAGCCATGACGGCATGAGGGCATGATGACTATTTGCGTATTAGCTCTTTATTATAAAGGATAATAGTTACACTTGTTCTTTAGGTTTCTCTATATAGCCCAACTGTTTATGATTAGTGAACATAACATAACTGTCAATATTGTTTTAATGGTTTATGTAAATATTTTACTAGATGCCAAATATAGAGAAATGAAATAAAAGACAAAACTTGGATCCTGATAGTTCACAAGATAGAAAAGATTCAGAGTGTTTTCTTGCAATAAAGGTCATAAGACCTGTCTTCCATTTATCTAACTGCCTACGCTGTTTGGGGAAGATCTGGCCTCCACTCAGATTTCATGGTTATAGTATTTCCCCATGCCCAAGGGTCAACAAGATGATGTTGATTCTTTTTTCTTCTTGCTGTTCTGCTTGGGTGTTTTCTGCTCCCTTGTCTCCCAAGTTGCTGATTTAATCCTCTGCTTCATGTAATCTGATGTTGATTACATCTAATATATTCTTTATGTCACAGTGGTTCTTTTTGCTTTTTCTCTCTCTTTGTGTAAGTTTTCACTAAATTTATCTATTATTCCCCTAAATTCATTGAGCATTCTTATAACCATGGTTTTGGGCTCTGTATCTGGTAGAATGCTTGCCTCCATTTCATTTAGTTGTTTTTCTGGAGCTTTGATCTGTTCTTTAATTTGAGACATGTTTTTTGTCCTCATTTTGGCTGCCTCCCTGTGTTTGTTTCTATGTATTAATTAGATCTGCTATATCTTTTAGTCTTGACAGAGTGGTCTTATGTAGTAGGTGTCCTGCGGGGCCCAATGGCTCAGTTTCCCTGATCACCTGAGGATAGCTTAAGGGACCTATGAGCCAACATGAAGCACATTATTCGCATCAGAGGAATACCAGACTGGATGGCTTTACAGGTGAATTTTACCAAACATTAAAAGGATTAACATCTATCCTTCTCAAACTATTCAAAAAAAATTCAAAAGGAGGAAAGGCTCCCAAGCTCATTTTATGAGGCCAGTACTTCCCTGATTCCAAAATCAATGGCATTAGAAAACAATAAAATTAGAGGCCAATATTCCTAATGAGCATAGATGCAAACATTCTCAACAAAATATTAGCAAACTTAATTCAGCAGTACATTAAAAATATCATATACTATGACCAAGTGGAATTTATTCCAGGTAAGCAAAGCTGGTTCCATATCTGCAAATCAATTACTATGATATACCACATAAATGAAGGATAAAATCATATGAGCATATCAACAGATGCAGAAAAAGCATTTAACAAAATCCAGCATCCATTTATGATAAAAAACACTCATCAAATTGGGAATAGAGGGAACATATCTCAAATAATAAAACCCATAGCTAACATCACACTCAATGTTGAATAGCTAAAGGGTTCTCCGTAAGAACAGGAACAAGACAATGAAGTCCACTTTCACTACTTTTAGTCAACACAGTATTGGAATTAAACAAAAAATAAAAATAATGGGCATCCAAATTGGAAAGGAGGAAGTAAAACTGTCATTATTTGCAGATGACATGATTCTATACAGAGAGAACCCTAAACATTCCACCAAAAATTATTAAAACTGATAAATTAATTCAGTACAATAGCAAGATACAAAATTATTATTTAAAAATTGACTGCATTTTTATACACCAAAACAAACTATCAGAAATAAAAATTAAGAAAACCCCATTTATAATGCATCAAAAAATAAAATACATAGGATAAATTTAGTCAAGGAGGTAAAAGATCTATACTTAAGAAATTATAAAACATTGAAGAAAGAAATTAAAGAAGATACAAATAAATGGAAGCATATACAATGCTCATGGATAGGCAGAATTAATATTATTAAAATGTCTATATATCCAAAGCAATCTATAGATTCAATGCAATCTCTATCAAAATACAAATGGCATTTTCACAGAACTAGAACAAATAATCCTAATTTTTTTTATGGAACCACAAAGACCCTGAACAGCCACAGCAATCATGAGAAAGACTTACAAAGTTGGAGCTATCACTCTATCAGATATCAAAATATAATACACAGTTCTAGTAATCAAAGGTACTGACATAAAAATAGACACACAAATCAATGGAAAAGAATAGATAGCCCTCTATGGTCAATTAACATATTACAAAGGAAGCAAGAGTATACAATGAAGTAACTACAGTCTATTTAATAAATGGTGATGGAAAAATTGGATAAATACGTACAAAAAAAGAAATTAGACCACCTTCTTACACTATATATAAGAATAAACTCAAAATTAATCAAAGACTTAAAAGTAAGACCCCAAACCAGCAGTCGCCAACCTTTCGGACCTCATGGACCACCGGTTGGCAAATGCTGCCCTAAACCATGAAAATCCTAGAACAAAACATAAGCAGTAATGTCTTTGAAACTGTTCTTAGTAATCTTTTTTTTGGGGGGGGGGGTTGTGGGGAGGGGAGGATATGTCTCCTCTGGCAAGGAAACAACAAAAAAAATTTATCAAATTAGGCTATATCAAATTAAAAAGTTTCTGCACAGCAAAGGAAACCATTAACAAAATGAAAAACAACCCACTAAATGGAAGAAGATATTAGCCAATGATACATCTAAAAATGGATTAATAGCTAACATATATATTGATTTCATACAATTTAACACCATAAGAAACATTCTGATTTAAAATATGAACAGTGGACCTGAATAGACATTTCTTTAAAGAGAACATAAAGATACTCAATTTCATTAAACATGAGAAATGCTAATCAAAGCCACATTGATATATCACCTCACATCTGATAGTCAGATTGGTTATCCTATATAATCCTATATAATAAAAGAGAAACATGCAAATTAATCATCACTCTGTCACTGCCACTCCGCTACACCCACCAGCCAATCAGAGTGACTATGCAAATAAGCCCAACAAAGATGACGGTTAGTTTGCATACACAGGCACAAAGCAAAGACTAAAGACGACTGAAGATGGTGGCGGTCACGGAGCTGGAGCGAGCAGGAGGCTTGGATTGCTCCCAGCGATGGAGGAAGCCAAGCTTCCCGCCGGCCCTGGGCTCCGCTCCAGGAGGGGCTGGGGGCCTGGGTCACCAGGGGCCACCTAGGCCTCCAGCCCCGCCCTGGGCTCCGCTCAAGGCCTCCAGTTCAAGGCCTCCACTCAAGGAGGCCTGGGTCCCAGGTGCCTGACGAAAACCGGTGCTGGCAGCCAGGGGAAGGAAGTCCTATTGCGCAAATCTTCGTGCAACTGGCCACTAGTCATCAATAAATCAACAAGTTTTCTTTTTAATACATTTTTCATTGATTTCAGATGGAGGAAGGGAGAGGGAGAGAGAGAAACATCAATGATGAGAGAGAATCATTGGTCTGCTTCCTCCTGCCCCCCTAGTGGGGATAGAACCTGCAACCCAAGGATGTGCCCTAACTGGGAATCCAACTGGGAATTCCAATGCTCAACCACTGACCCACACTAGCCAGTCTACAATTAACATTTATGAGGATGTGGACAAAAGGGAACCCCTGTGCAATGCTGGTAAGACTGCAAATTTGTGATGTCACTATGGAAAACAGTATAGAGATTCCTCAAAAAAAATTTTAAAAAGAACTATCATATGACTCAGCTATCCCACTTCTGGATATTTATCTGAAGAAATCCAAAACACTAATTTGAAACGGTATATGTACCCCTGTGTTCACTGCAGCATTATTTCTTGTAGCCAAGATGTGGCAGCAACTTAAGTGTCCATCAATAGATGATTAGATAAAGAAAAGGTGGTTCATACCAGTATATACAATGGAATATTACCTTGCCATAATAAAGAATGAAATCTTGCCATTTGGGATCATATGGATGGGCCTAAAGGGTATTATGCTAAGTGAAATAAGTTAGACAGAGAAAGACAAATACCATATGATTTGACTAATATGTGGAATGTACAAAACAAAATATATACATAAACAAAACAGAAACAAAACTCATAGAGAACAAACTGATGGTTGCCAGATGGGAGAAGGGTCAGGGGGCTGAGTGAAAAGGTGAAGGGATTAAGAAGAACAAATTGCTAATTACAAAAGTCATGGGATATAAATACAGCAGAGGGAATATAGTCGATAACAGTGTAATAACAATGTATGGTGTTATGTGGGTATTAGAGTTAATGGGGGCTCACTTCATAATTTATATAAATGTATAATCACTATTCTCTACACTCAAAATTAATAGAAATTAAAGCGTTCTAGAGATGGTTTCAGCACAATGTTATGATCGTGTGGCCGCACATATATTTCATAAACATTTTACTTAAAGCTCAAAATGCTAGTTTCAAAACTTACTTTAGAGCAAAACTGTCCATAGCATATACCCCCTTCCCCTTATCATCACTCATGTTTTGAAAAAATTCAATAAGGAAAACATGCTGATAAAATTGCTTCTGAATTATCATGTATTTCAGCAGGGAAGATATTTAAGAAAACATTAAAGGATGATTAAAATTTAAAAAATGTTTCTGGCAAATTGGTTCAAACTCCTGCTTTGCTTTAGCTGCATAGCCAACACTGCCTATGTTTTGGGGTCTCTGATGTCTATGAAGCCATATAGAACACCTGTGGCTTTGGTTGCCAAGAGGGGTGTGGACTTACGTCATTATTCACCAGTCCACAGCCACAAATCCTTTTCAGGTTTTTTTAATAATCAAAAAGTTCCGCCTATGCCTAAAGGATCTTAAAGTACACCTTCCTTTGTGCATCATCAAAAGAGAGCAGATGTGTTCTGCACAGTTCTCAGGGTGCGGAGGGAGAGTGCTACAGGACAGTGAAGCACAACAGTGGTTCTCCAATTTTTCTGGTGCTCAAAACATCTATACATTCTTAAAAATTACTGATTTCCCCCAAAATCTTTTCTTTATTAAAATACTTGAAATCTGCATACTAGAAATTTAGAAATTTAAAATGCTAATTTTAAATCATATTTCATTTAAAATAACAATAATAAACTTAACCTGTTAATGTAAATAACATATTTTAGGGAAAAAATAATCCATTTTCAAAAACCAAATAAGATTTAGTGAGAAAAATAGCATTGTTCTACATATTTTGCAGGTCTCTTGAATGCCTGGCTGATTGGAAGAGAGCTTGATTCTCATATGTACTTGCGTCTGCATTCAGTGTTTTGTGGTATGTTGTTTTGGTTGAAGTATATGAAGAAAATCAGATTCTACACATATGTTAATGGAAAAGGGAGAAGTCTTTTAATAATCTTTATAGGTAATTCTATATATCCCTTTTGATAATGTACTAAAACTCAGCGTTGAGTATCTTAAAAGTTGCAATGTCAAATCTGAAACCATATCAATAAACTTCATATTCTCTTACATTAAAGTCCATTGTTCTATCTTGTACTTTAATGGATCTATACTCTGTGTGCAATTTTGTAATATCATACTTGGATTATTTGGAAAATATTGGTTGAGTTCTTCAAATCTTCCAAATGTTAAAACATTTCATTTATAAAATAGCAAAGAATCACATTCATTTATACACCACCAATCTCATCAGAAGTGTTGGGACACTATAAAGCTCATGGTGGCAGACTCAAGTCTTTCAAAATTTGAATTTTCGTTAGAAACTCACATTTTATCACTGACAACAAATATTGTCAGTTGGTTTTCTTAAAGTGGCAGGTTCACTTTATTCAGTTTCAAGAACATGTCTCCCAAGTACTCCAGGAGTGCTTATTTCTACTGTGTTCTTCCAAGTAAAGATGTTGCTCTACAAAACAAGTAGCTCCTTCAGTTGGGAACTCAATTGCAAAGTGGGTTTTCTGGAGACAACTACATACTTCAGTAGGCAGTACTTTATGTGTACTTATTCATCACACACAATACTAAAGGACACCTACTCACAAGCTGAGATTTAAAACATTTTGCAATTGTTTTATTAACTGATTCATTAATGCCATTTTATATGAACCTGCCCTTGTGCTGTTTTGCTTTTTGTTTCTGTTTTTCTTTGTGTGTGTGTGTGTTTGATTTTTTTACTGAGAATGCCTTGCAGTGAGGAACAACACAATGACTTTTAATAAATTTTGGTGCCTCTGCTTTTTTTTTTTCTTTTAATTAAAAAACAACAACTTGTATACAGCAGGCATCAATGCCTGCTTCCTTGTTCTGGGATGTCTGACCGGCCTGGAGCACACTTTACCCAGATATCTGCATATACCAACAACTTTTTTTAATTTATTGATTTGAGAGGGAGAGACATTGATTCGTTGTTCCACTTACTTATGCATCCATTGGTTGATTCTTGCATGTGCCCACACCCGCAACCTTGGTGTATTGGGATGACATTCTAACCAACTGAGCTACCTACTTTGCACTAAAAATCACCAGAATTTTTGTCACTGTTGCTTTAATGTGTAAATATCACCCCATTTTTGACTTTGTGAACCTCCTGAAAGGATCTTGGTGACCTTCAAGGTCTAGGCATCACATAAAAATCAAATGATAAAGGGAAAGTATACTATACAAATCAACTGTGAATAGCATTTACATGATTATAATAATGGAATCATTGATGTAGATCTAAATAAAATTATAACTATATTGGGAAAAGAGGAGGGGGTGAAATTTATGCTGATGGTGGGCATAGGTGGGTAAAAAAAGTTAAACCTTGTCATATAAAATGGGAAGTAAGGAAATAATCACTTAAAACTTTAAAATTAAAATTAACAATACTATTTTACATTATATGCTAAATAATAAAAAACCTACTCTAAGAATTATAAGTTGTCCTTATTTGCAAGCTCTACATGATTTACTCCTTCCTTACCTATCTGTTCTCATCTCTTCCTCTACCTTTTGTTGATTCTGTTCCAGGCACAGTGGCTGCTAAGGTTACCTTGTATACAGCAGGCATCGCTGCCTGCTTCCTTGTCTGTCTGACCTGCCTAGAGCGCGCTTTACCCAGATATCTGCACAGATAAACTTTCACTCCCTCGGGTTTTTTTCAGTGAGGCTTGTCTTAGAATTCTATCTGAACCTCCTCCCCGTGCTCTGATTTCCCTCCCCTTGACCTGTTTTTCCACCACAGTTCCTACAACAGTTGCACATACCACCTAAGTTACTTGTATTTATATGTATTGTTTTTTGTCTGTGCCTCCCTACTCGAATAGAAGTCCCATGAAGGCAGGAATTTTGTCTATTTTATGCACTAGAGAAGTTTGCGGCACATAAAAGATGCTCAGTACATATGTGTTCCATATGTTTGAATGAGCAGAAAATGGTCAAGTGTAACAAGGAAAGGTCTGCTATTTCTCATAAGAAGCCTTGTAGAACCATTTGACTTTTCAACTTGTGTACGTATAACTTTAAAAAATTAAAGGCACATTTATGGAAAGAAATATAAATAAATGTCAAAATTAGTAGACAATATAAAATATGAATTTGAGTTATGAGAGGAGGACAGAAGGGAAGCAGAGGGAAAGAATCAAGAGGAGTTTGAGAAAGGCAGAGAGGACAAGGCTAGATGAGAGGGCATTGCTGGAAGCCCCAAGGGAGAATAGGACAGTGTCTACAGCATTGCTTCTGTCTCTCAGGGTGATGTTGTACAAATTAGAAAAGGACATCCCTTCTTTGGGTGGAGGCATGCCATCCTAAGTGGCTTGGCAAGCAGGCCACGCACTACATTTCAGTCACCTCCACCTACGTGTCCAAGTGTTCTTGTGCAGAAAAAAACCCTGCACAAACCTTTCCCAATGGCTTCGCTAGGCTGAATCCTAGTTGAAGTCAGTGAAAACAGGACCAGTTCTTCTCACCCTCCACATGCCTGGAGGATGTGTTTCCAGCAGCTCTAGACCAGCAAGATCCCCCGTTCCCTATTAGAGCGAAGCTTAGAAAAATGGAAGCAAAGAAACGTGAAATGACCACTCTCAGACCCATATCCGTTCTAATTGAAGAAGACAGATACTAAAAATGAGAAGACCTTAGGTGAGAAGGTCAAGGATCAGTTCCTAGGTGAGAAGACGGCACAGAAGGTGGAGACTCGTGATGAAAATAAGTGTAAATATCTTGTGTCAGGTGTTTTCCTGTTTTAAAAGAAGGAAAAGAGTTTGAGAGCAGGGAGCAAAAGGGGACAGAAACAGAGGCAGTTAAAGGACACAGAAAGGGCACAACAAGCTTTAAAATCTGGCTGATAGTTAGCACTATTTATCACCAACTGCCTGTGGACAAATAGAAGCCACAAGTGCTGCTGCTCACAGGTACACACAAAGCCCCGACACACACTGGCAATGGTGCCTCATCAGGTTTAGGAGATTTGCTTTAATTTCATGCATGCCATCCAAAAAAGAACAACAGTCCTAGAGGACTGATTATAGCTGTTCATCCAATCCACAAATAGTTACTGAATGTCTCCTGTGTGCCAAGAGCTGTTCTGACAGCTGGGGACACAATGGTGAAAACAAATATGGTCCCAGACCTGTAGAGCCTGCAATCTTGTGGTGGAGACTGCCGTTAATCAGGAATTCCTAAAATAAATGTTATGAAGAAGAGAGGTGTTAGGGCACAGTGCCTTGAAAGTGTATAAAAGGAGGTGACTTGGTTGCAAATTTCAGAAGCATGTCCATAAATAGTGAAGACTGAGCAGCAATCTGAAAATGAAGGATAGTGAAGGCGTTATGTGGATGAAAAACAGAGGGTAAGAGATTCGCAGGTGCAAAGGCCTTGCGGTGAGAGGACAGGATGGGGCCTGGGCTGAAAAGGATGAGAGCTTGGACGAGCTTGAATCTTAGCTGTGGCTACCCCAAATGGAGTTTTGTAGGTAACGTTATAAACTGTCCTTTTGCCAAGAGAAAGTGGGGAAGCTCTTAAGTATTTTACACAGGAGAGTGAAGCTCCTCACCCTTTGAAAACATCACTCCGGGAGGTCCAAATACCTGCTCATGTAGGTAATGATTACCTCGGCAATACAGCTGAGCGCTGAGTGAGCCACTTCTGACAAACAAGAGAAGGAGACGGAACAGAGAAGAGAGGGAACCGAGGGGCCCTCTGGCAGCTGCGGGCATGCTCCAGGCCTAGGAGCCTTGTTACATCCCCCACTTTGCTAGGCCCGCAGGGCTCTACTGGGGGGCAGCGTTGGCCTGCCTGCAAGGGTCTTCACAGCTACACAGGACATTGCGTGGAGCCTTCGGCCTCCAGACAAGAGAGCACGCGGAAGGGCAGGGCGTCAGCACACCCACCGGCCTCCCAGCAGAGCACGCTCCTCCCATCAGGCAGTGCGACAGGCACCTGGAGCGCATGTGCGGCTCCACTGCTGCCCAACCAGTTGTCCCTTAGAGCAGCACAGGGCAGCTCTATATGGGACCACTTTCTATGCAACAAACGAGAGAGCTCATGGAGGACGTTGGAGAGCCACGAGGACTCCCTGGGATCTGTGGGAATTCTCCAGGGTCAGAGGAACTGGTGGGCGCCATGGTTTACACACACACACACACACCACACCCCATCCCCAGGCAGGAAGAGCTCCTTTCAGGTGCGCTAGCCTGCCTGCAAGGTCTCTGCGGTGGGTTCTCAGACACATCGCCCAAGCCCCTCTCAGCCCTGGACAAAGGGAGCAGGATCAACAGGGCATTAGGACAGACACCTGGCTCCCACTTGTAGTCACTACAGCTGGGTAGGCCCGTGCGCCAGTGCCCCAGATGCTTCATGCACCTTCTCGCCAGGTGCTTGGCTCCTACCTGCCCAAACCACCCAGCACACACCATCTACACAAAGCCCACTTCTACAGCAGGCCTCCTTCCCAAAACTGTTTTGTCGACTTCGTATAAACAAACAGAGAGAGTCAAACAAAAATGAGAAGACAAAGAATATCTCTCAAATAAAGGATCAAGAAAAATCCCCAGATAAAACCCCTAAAGAAATAGATATTTTGCCTGATAAAGAGTTTTCCATTTATCAGGATTCTGTCAAGTCTCTCTCTGCTGGCTCTTCATTCACCTCACCAGGATATCTCATAGACATTCATGGCTTTAACTACTACTCTCCAAGGGGAGCCAGCAAGAAGTACCCCAGAAGTACAAAAGATAGTGAAACATTTTCTTACGATTCTGCTGGAAGCTTTATAGTGTGCAAATATCAAGCCAGTGGGGGCATCTCTTCCCAATTTGGACACAATTGGGAAGTTAAACTGCCTGTGAAAAAAAGAGGAAATACTTTCTTAATTTTCTACGCAGTATTTCTCAACTTTTCTGTCTTTCTTCCTCCCCTTTGGAACGGAATACAAAGCAGCACCCAAGGGCAAAGAAAGTAGCCAAACTGAAGGTAGGGGAGCAGACCAATCAAATGGGAAACAAAGTAATTCCAGGGTTCATAGCTGAGAGCATATGCCTAGCATAAAGCATGAAATAAAGGACCTCTGAATACCATAACAATGGCTGTGCTCTAAAACTGAAATTTGAGCGATTGCACCCAGAATTATGGGCAGCACTTTCTGGAATGGGACAAAAACAGCACGGAATATAGACTAGGACCCGGAACTAGGAGGAAAATGAAAATCAACTTCACCACATCTGACTGAAGATTTTCACGAGTTTAATAATGAAAAAAATCTAGACCTGGGTGTATCTGAGTGCCACTGTTTATTATTTTTAGAGATTCCCCATGATTGGGTTGGACTTAACTATATTTAGTGCTAATTTCCTAGTGTTGACTGTGTTATTTTTCAACTCATTCTTCAATTATCTCCTTAAAAACCTGAAGAAAGACCACCTATGGGTATTTTTATAGGTGAAGACATCTGGATAAGGTAGACATCCCCTAATACCTGCAGTTAAGATTCTGCTGCCAAGAATGAGCGAGCCAGGTAAACAGTACAGGTTCCAGAATGCTGCCTTTACAAGGCTCATTTGGTTCCATGCCCATAAGTACACCTTCCCCATTCTGAACTCCTGACTGCTTTTCTATCTGTCACAAACTCACAAGGGAACAGGATGGAAACCTTGTCTTTCCCGGCACTGTTCTCTTACTTGCTCAGTGGTTCCCTCATTTTCATCCGTCCCTTCTAATCAAGCTAGATGCCTTGGAGTTAGTTGTTCTGCTCTGACCATTTCCCCCTCCTCATTTCCATCAGCCCCCAAGTCCTATCATCTCCACCTCAAAAGTTCTCTTGTATCAGTTGATTCCATTATCTCTTTTCCCTCTGCCTCTAGCCTAGTTAAGTCCCCTATCCATCCTTGTCTGCAGTTAACTTTCTAAAACAAAAATCTATTTCATAGCCACACTTTAGAAAACTTTCTATGGCTCATTTCTGCTCACTAGACAAAAGCCAGTTCTTTAACAAAATATTTCAAAGCCCTTAAGAATTGAGTTCTACTTTTCCAGCCTTATTCCCCAACCTCTCTTTCACATCCTCCTCTCCCTCCGGCCCTCTTTTTGCAGAGAAAAATTACACGCACATACACCCTCTAATCACCAAAGGCTAAGTTTTTAAAAAACAAAAAACAGTTACTCCTTCAGAGCTACAGCACAGGGCTTTCCCTCGGACCTGGAATTACTGTATTATTATTGTCTTTATAAACACTGTCAACATTAATAATAGCGCTACTGATTCTCAGGCCCAGCTCAGATATTACCACCTCTGAGAAGTCTTTCCTGATTCCTGGAGACCAAACTAATAGTTGTCTCCTTTGTGTTTTCAGACCCATTTGATCGCAATGTTGGCTTCATTCTTTTTTGAGTGACTGCAATGTACTAGGACTATTTGGAGTGCAGGGTATTCAGTACCGGGAAAAAATAGTGCAGGTCTAAGGCTAGGCCATTTGGTGAGGATATTGATGGTTGGACAAAACATTCCAGAAGTATCACTCAGAGGGTGAGGAGCAGTGTGGGGGAAGGAGGAAAGGAAGAGAAAAGGGATTTCCAGTGGCTTACTTCTTTGGCTTATGTTCCATCATATTCAATATTTTATCAGTGGCTTGATTAAGACAGAGAGGCACATCAAACAACTCAGCAGATGACACAAAACAGGGAAAATGCCCAAGATAGTAAAACTCAGAATAAGAAAAAACATATATCGGTAGATTCGAATTTCAAGCTAACACAATGGAATATTTAAGGATAATTGGAAGGTGTGCACTTCATGTTCAAAACACTGTATAAGTTCAGGTATCATGGGAGAAGAGTAGGCTGAGCTAATAGCAATTTGTGTAATTTAGTTGAATAAAATAGGTAATATTTACTGCCTATAGATTTTTCAAAATATGATGCTAAATATTTTATATGCAGTTTCATTATTTTTATGCTCAAAACAATACTTCCTCATTTTACAGATGAGGAAACTGAGGCACAGAGTGTTGAGTCTAAGGTAGAAATGATGGAACCAAGATTTGAAACAAATCCTATCTGACTCTGAGGCCTCACAGTCAATCACTAGGCAAGACTGTCTAGCATGAGCAATGCTAAACCAGTTGTAAGATATGACTGATTTAAATAGCAAATGCAACATTCGGTTGTATTAATAGAAGTATATTGTCTAGATCGAGGAAGTTAATTTTCAGCTGTAGTTGATTGTTCACTAACCAGCTGAAATGTGGAATGTTAAGTTTAGTTTGGGAGTACATTTTCAAAAGAACAGTGACAAACCAGAGAGTACCTAGAGAAAGTCATTTGGGACCATAAAGGCCCTGAAATTCAGATTTTTGAATGGAACTTTGAAGCTCTGAAGATCATTAACCTATGGAAAACTCACAAGAAATATGTTAGCTTTCTTCAACCATTAAAAAAATGTCATGTGGTAGGATATTATATTTATTCTACATTGCAATAATAGGCAAAATTAGGACCAAAGCTTAAAAGAAATAAGTATCAATATAATGAAAGACAAATAAAGTGTTTGAGTTTTGAACAAATACAATAATTCTTCCCACAAACTAGTAAGTTCCCTGTGGTGTAAGTATTTGAGGGTAATCTAGTTGATCATAGTCAGTGTGGCCTAGACAGGATTCTGCATTTGGTTGAAGGTTAAACTAAATGGCCCCTACTTTCCAATATACTCTACCTTCTCTACTGTTCATTTTTCTATGAGTCTAATTTGAAAATACTATAGTTAATATGTATAGTGCCAGGTGGGTACTTGAAATATTGGGGGATCACTTTGTAGATTATATGATTGTCTAATGACTATGCTGTGTGCCTGAAACTAATATGAAATAATATTAAGTGTCAACTGTAGACTCTCATAGCCAGTTAGCCTGGAGGTCAAATCATCCCCGGTATTGCCGACAACAATCAAGGCTTAACTACAACAAGACTGTGCACAAAGACCACTAGAGGCCCGGTGCACAAAAATTTGTGCACTCGGGGGGAGGGGGGGTCCCTCAGCCCGGCCTGTGCCCTCTTGCAGTCTGGGACCCCTTGGGAGATAATGACCTGCTGGCTTAGGTCTGCTCCCGGGTGGCAGAGGGCAGGCCCAATCCCTAGGTGCAGCCCCTGGTCAGGCTCAGAGCAGGGCCGATTGGGGAGTTGGGGCGCCACCCCCTGCCATGCACAGAGCAGGGCAGATTGGGAGGTTGTGATGCCACCCTCAGTCACGCTCAGGGTAGGGCCAATTGGGGGGTTGGGGCACCGCCCTGTCACACTCAAGGCAGGGTCGATGGGGAGGTTGCGGCGCCACTCCCTGTCACACACAGAGCAGGGCCAATCAGGGGGTTGGGGCACCGCCCTCTATCACCCACAGAGCAGGGCCGATCAGGGGGTTGGGGCGCCGCCACTCTCACACTCAGGGCAGGGCCGATAGGGAGGTTATGGCTCTACCCCATCACACACAGAGCAGGGCCCATGGTGGGGGTGGTTGGGGAGCTCCCCCCTATCAGGCACAGAGCAGGGCTGCTCAGGGGGTTGGGGCCCCGCCCCCAGTCACACACAGAGCCGCAGGGCGATCAGGGGGTTTGGGCGCTGCCCCCTGTCACGCTGATCCCGGTGCCGGGAGGCATATTACCCTTTTACTATATAGGGTAGAGGCCTGGTGCATGGGTGGGGCCGGCTGGTTTGCCCTGAAGGGTGTCCTGGATCAGGGTGGGGGTCCCCACTGGGGTGCCTGGCCAGTCTGGGTGAGGGGCTGAGGGCTGTTTTCAGGCTGGGAGTGACTGAATTTCCTAACCGCTCCTTTTTTTCTTTTCTTTTTTTTTTTATTCTGGGCCAGCTTTACCTTGAGGCTTGGCCTCGGCGGCTGAAAGTAGGTTTCTGGCCTTTGCTTACAATGTTGCGAATCTGCTGGCTGAAGTCCCGCGGTATTTGTTACAATGTTTCTTAAACTGCCCGCTCAGAGGTCTGCAGCCGCAGGCGGGGAACGTTGGTTTCCTCCAACGATCCTCAGTCACTGAGGCAAGCAAACCTCATGTTAGTTTCAAGCTGCCTGGCTGCCGGCCGCCATCTTGGCTGACAGTTAATTTGCATATCTTGCTGATTAGCCAATGAAAAGGGTAGCAGTCGTACGCCAATTACCATGTTTCTCTTTTATTAGTGTAGATACACACACACACACACACACACACACACACACACACACATTGATTTCAGAGAGGAAGGGAGAGAGAGATAGAAACATCAACAATGAGAGAGAATCATTTATTGCTGCCTCCTGCATGCCCCCTACTGTGGAATGAGCCCGCAACCTGGGCATGTACCCCAACCAGGATCGAACTGAAATCAACTTTCTGGTTCATAGATCTATGCTCAACTGCTGAGCCACACCGGTCATGCTGTTTATTGATTTAGAGAGAGGAAGGGAGAGACAGAGAAACACCAATGTAATAGGGAAACATTGATTGATTGCCTAAATAAATAAATAAATAAATAAATATGAGTAAGTTGGATCAGTTGATTAAAAAAAAAAGGAGATGGTCATTCTGGGCAGTAAAATTATATAAACAAAAGCACAGGAAAAGTTAAGTGGCACGTTGTCAGAGAGTGGGAGTCAGGAGGCTTGCCTGGCCTGGAGAAGGCAAGATATTCACAGAAGGAGGAGCCAACATTGGCTATGTAGGAGCTGGTTATACGGAGCCAATTATAAACATGGTAAAATAACCAACATCACTATTGCAAAATGAGTCAAGATAATACAAAACACCTTTGCTTAGCTTGTGTTTCTTTCTTTGGAAAAAAATAATTATCTCAAGGAAGAAGGAGAAAATACAGTTGCCCTAAGACACATTACCAAGGAATGATTATTGAATTCTCAAAGCAGTTCAACGATGTTGTAAATTATATCCCCATACTAATGATGTGGAATTTGAGCAAACTCAGAGGTTAGCCAACCAGGCACAGGTCAAGGTTTTGGTCCAAATCTGTTTGACTTCAAAACCTGCAGCGTGGGGAAGTTTAAGGTGAATGATGAGAACAGAGGAGACAGAACCCAGCTTCTGTGACTTAGTCAAACGTAGGCCAAAGTGCTTTACATCACTACTATTTTAAAGTTCAACTTCTTAATAGCAAGCACAGAAATGAAGCAACCATGTACAAACATTTAATCTTCTTATTTCCTGCTGTTACTAAGATGAGCTGCACCGTTCAGAGACATGGTGAGGAAACAGGGGAAAGAAAGAGCCCAAGATGAGTAATGATTCATTTGAATTTAGCTCTGTGCTCAGTAAGCTGCCTGGCTAGAGACACCCAGGGTTACTTTGTATATGCAATGTGGCAAAAGGGTTCGCCTTAAGGTGAGTATATCTAGAAATATCAAGTCTAAGATAGCTGAGGCAAACAAAACAAAACAGATCATGTGACTAGGAAACAGAAGGCTGAATTGAATCCATTCCTCAAAGGCGGTTTGCTTGTCCAGTATTGCTCATGTGCAAGTTCTTCAGTAATGCATGTTCTCCTTCAGGCCTTCCACATGTTGTCTACTATATTTTCTTTGGGAAGCCTCTGTATTTTAACCTTCCTTTCAGAAACTTGGTAACCAGAAGCCAGACCCCTCTTGCTGTCATTATAAACCCAAACTTGATTGCATTTGAACTGTCTCATTTCAAACCAGGGTTAGATGCTCATCATAAAGTGGATCTATTCCCTTAAACTTCCCTGTAACTCAGTCATCATTTTCCTCTAATAAGCACATAAGCTCTGTTTCCAGGGGAGTGGTCAGATGGAAGACGTCACCCAAAGCAGACACATATTTACCCCAAATAGAATGTTTGTTCTACAAATTCTTTCATAAATATTCTTTGCATAAGAAATGATACAAGGCCTATAGTTTCACTTGATTAATATTAGTTCACTATTTTACTGGAGAATGAAATAGACTTAATAGAAGATAATTATATCATTGGCTTTGGGGCTCTGAAGAAAGAAAGATCAGTGTTACATTTGCTCCTTAATCCCCTGACTCTTCTAAATACTTTTCAAAGGATAATTGCCTATAATCAGAAAGTTTATGAGTTAATTTACTTAAGACCTTAGAAACACACATAAGACCCAAGGAAGACCAAGGGACACCATCTATAATCTTTCCCCTAATAGGATTATTGAAGACAGATGACTCTAAAGATGTGGTGCTAAAATAATATGAAGTTGTGTTTTGTTTTTTTTTCCGTTTGCACATGTCTGCATAAAGTAGACATGAAATAACACATTTCATAGCATTGGTATTAAGCAATATGTGTTTTAACATTTTTATTATAAAAGTAATACATCTGCCCAGCTGGTATTGCTCAGTGGTTGAGCATCGACCTATGAACCAGGAGGTCACGGTTAGATTCCCTGTCAGGGCACATGCCCAGGTTGTGGGCTCCATCCCCAGTGTGGGGTCTGCAGGAGGCCGATTATCAATGATTCTCTGTCATCATTGATGTTTCTATCTCTCTCTCCCTCTCCCTTTCTCTTTGAAATAAATAAAAAAATACATATTTTAAGAAATATGTTTGTGATTTTTTATAGCTAAAGAGCTGATGGTAAACACCAAAATACCCTCCCTACCTCACCTCCCAGTGTACCCTAAACATTTTCTCCAGAAGTAACCACTGTAAAAGCTTGTATCCATATGTAAGTATGTATTCTGGATTTTTCTTTATATTCTTCAAATTTTATCTACTTAATATATGTTGGATATATTTCCTGCAGAAAAGAACATCCATATCCTTATTTATAATAGCCCCTAGTATCATGTTTTATGTTTATACAATAATTTATATCACTAGCACCCTATTAATAACATTTAAGTTATGAGGTTTTGCTCCTATAATCAATTTTGTATTGAGAGTCCTCAAACCCATATGCTTCCATATATCAGGAGCTTATTCTATGGTAAATTTGTACTAGTGAATTCCTGTTGGTTCAAAAGGTATATCTATTCTCAGTAGCTGGGCCACATGTTTTATATTCATGAGGATAAAAGTATTAATTCCTAGATGAAATTTATAGGAAAATACAAATTTACTTTTATTTGAAATGAGACAGAGGTTATAATTACTAATTTTCCTTCAAAATATGAGGGATCATAAAATGGATCCTTTCTTTCCCCTAAAACAAGAGAGGTTTCAATTCCTTGCTTAAACATTTCACAAAAGGATTTCCATGCACAATAGGACCCTGAATTTATTTTAAAGAGATACATTTGGAATGGTGTTTCATGTTTGCATATTTCACCAACTCCAGAACATAAATTGTTGTCTGTTAAACAGTGTAGCAAAGGAATACTTCATAGGAGTTAGTTATTTGGACCATAACAAAGAATAAAATCTTATTCCCAGGGGACAAAAACGGGCCCTGCTAAATCAGACTGCCAGCACGGAGCAGCAATTTCAGCACAACACGTGCTGCGTGTGACTGCATGTAGAACAGTGCACAGAAACATATAGATCCGCCTGCTTAGGTATTCAAAAGCCATTTCATGGTTGTTACAACCTAAGATAAATTTCCTTGGACATGCCTAGTCATGCATGTATTAGTCATGCTTCTCAGCCAAAATCAACTGCAGTTCAACATAAAATAGAAAGCCAAAGCCCGCAGTAGGTCCGTTTATTTTCTTGTTTTCAGATCCTCCATTCTCTAAGCGCACACTCTTTCTCTTTCTCTCACTCCTCCTTTCCCTCTCTCTCCCTCTCTTTCTCCTTCCCTCTCTATTAATGTGGGAATTTCTTTAAGAAAAGTTCCTCACTAAATTACATATAGGATATAATAAACATATATAGATACATTTTCTCTTTCAATATTAATATTTAATCACCCGCTTGTGCCCTGAGGGCTTTGGTCTCACTGTCAGACTGCTAAATAGGAAGGTACAGGCAGCCTGTGATGGCTCCCTTGTCACTCTCAGTGGGCATGAGCAGTCGCTGGAGCTTGCAGTATCGGTTGCTAGGCAACCTGTTCATCTGCTGAGCCTGATATTCCAATTCGGCAGCAGTAAATGTTGGTTATGTTACAGCCTTCCAGAACTACCTTCATTACATCACATCTACCACTATAATAAAGGAGTTCCAAATGTTGAGGGGTGTTTGGGTAGCAAGGAAAATCTGTATAGCCTTGGCACTGAGTGAACATCCAATTAGACTTTCTGCATATAAAACATATAAAATGATGACATATTTAACACTCGGTCCTTCCTGACAGAGAACTGACAAAGCATCTTGCTAGGGCTATTTACTTGAAGATATCAGATCAAGCCTTGTTGTCATTCCAGAAAAGTTTCTAATTGCCACAATAGTGAAGGTAACACAGCAATGGCCTGGGGAAATCAGAATAGCAATGTGCTGGGTAAAATAAACGAGGCTAGACTATCTACCCAGGTATGTGTACAAATGACAATTCTTGAGAACAAACTTTTATGGAACTACATTCAAGTTGCCAATCTTGCTAAAACATTTTCCTAAACAAATGTATGAGATTCAGTGACATTCATTCAAAATGACTTCAAATAGTCCACTCTTTATTCTTGAGTTTATTTTAGAAGAAATAATGATTGTACTAAGATGGCTCAAAGCAAGAGTTTTGTTCACTTATCCACTGTGCCCAAGGCCTCCCTATTTATAAACTATTTGTGTCCTAATTGGAATAGATTAGTAGGTTTGGATACAACAACCCCAAAGCCCCATCTAACAGTGTCTTGTAGAAGAAAGTTATTTTTCTCTCACACACCAGTTTGGTATGAAAGTCTGGGTCTGTTTGCTGCGTTGCCACCTTTAACTTTCTATCTCATAGTCTAAGATGCAGTCTAGCCAGTCAGAGGGCTGAAAGGAAATGTCCGCACATTCCTTTCCTTCAAGAGAACAGCAGGGGGTTGCACTCATTACTTCTATTAGTATTAGACAGAACCAGGTCACTCCTTACTGCAAGGGAAACCCGGGAATGTGGGTGCTAACTGAGAGGATGTGTGTCTGAGCAGCTAAAACTCAGGGTAGCTCCTGTCAAGGAAAAAAGAAGGGGTGGATATTGGGGGACAATTTGCTGTCCCTGCCATGAGAAGAAGCAAAAGCAATTCTCAGCAGTGTTGTACAGGAAAGTAAAAAAATATCTTAAACTGTAAAAATAAAATTCCTTTTATACATTATAACAATACCCCAGAAATGGAATGAGGCAGAGAGAATACCTAAGAAAAAATAAGTTCACTCCTCTACCTCTCTTCTCTCAGACAGTCTAGGACCCTGAAGACAAAAGGACCTAAAGACCCAACAACAATTTGGGGTGACAGATGTAAATTCTCTCAATCGTGGTGATGATCTTACCTATGGATACATGCCAAAACTTAACCAACTGTATACCTGAAATATGTGTGGTTTGCTGTATGCCAATTATCCCACAATAAAGTTGTAAAAAAAAAAAAAAAAAGCATGAAATGTGAACAAAAAGGCATTAAAATAAATGTCGTGGCTGTTGTTAGAGAAATAGCTGAAAACCATATTAAACTCAAGGAATTCAAGGTGATCCTCTCAGCCATAAAATTCTCCAATGGAACAGAAAACCCAAAATGTGACCTGACACTTTGCTAATACAACAGTACAAAGTCTATAGAAGAAAACCAAAAAACAAACGGAGGGTTTTAGCTGGAAATGGATCACTGAGAACGCTTGAACAAAACTGTTCAGTAATATATATATATATGTGTATATATATATATATATATATATATATATATATATATATATATATATATATATATATATACTAGAAGCCCGGTGCACAAAAATTTGTGCACTCAGGGATGTCCCTCAGACCGGCCTTTGCCCTCTTGCAGTTTGGGACCCCTTGGGGGATGTCCACCTGCTGGTTTAGGCCCGCTCCCTGGGGATTGGGCCTAAGCTGGCAGCCAGACATCCCTCTGGCAGCCCAGGAGCCGTCAGGGATGTCCAATTGCCAGCATGGAGCAGGCCTAAGTTGCAGTCGGACATCCTTAATGCTGCTGAGGAGGTGGGAGAGGCTCCCGCCACCACTGCTGTGCTGGCAGCCATCAGCCTGGCTTGTGGCTGAGCAGAGCTCCCCCTGTGGGAGCACACTGACCACCAGGGGGCAGCTCCTGCATTAAGCATCTGCCCCCTGGTGGTCAGTGTGTGTCATAGTGACCAGTCATTCCCAGTCATTCTGCTGTTAGGGTCAATTTGCATATTACCCTTTTATTATATAGGATTCATGACCTTTCCTGAGTCATCACTATGAGAACCCACCAGGTCCAGATCAGGGTCAAGGTAATCGTGATGAAATATAGGAAGAACAGTCCCCTTGGGGAAAAACAAAAACAAAGCAAAACAAAACAGGAGAATATGCTTTCTTTTGGAATAGGAGTCATTACCTCCAGGCAGCAGGCAATTGGCAAAAACAAGAATGAAGCAAATGTGCTTTATTTTTCTCTGAAGATGAAAAGTAGGAGGAAGAGCAGAAGGACCCAAACCTCCCTGTTATAGCAACTCACATTGAGAAGGTGTGTAAAGGGTTGCAAAGTTACGGATCCCCTTGCCTATCATCTATACTTTCCTAGTCATTCTTACTAATTCTCATCTTTTCATATATTCATGCATTCAGATATTTGGAATACTGACTTTTTATGTGCCAAACACTTTGCTAAATGCTGAGAATTTTTTTAAAAATTAATTCAAACCTAACAAAGTTCATGATATGGAAAAAGATATAGAAATAAAATATCTCCCATTCAGTTTATCCATTTTTCCTAATTTTTGTTATGCCATTATGAAACTATATATTGACCATATATTATAAGCAAGCACAGAATAAATAAGTGTTAGAAAAGTGGCAGAAAACTTGTTTTGTTTCTTGTTGTTTTTATTTTTTAGTTCTAGAACCAGATTTCCTTTCTTCTGAACATTATTGGGACTTTAAAAAAATCTGTATTTTAGAATTTCAAATTGGGTGAGTTTGGTCTCTGCATATATTTGGCATTCTAATTCTCCATGCTATGGTAACATAAAAGAAGACAGATTGAAGAATAGTGAAGCATGCATAAATTTCACAAGTAAAATAAAATAAAAGCTAAAACCTTTATATTAGAGCCAGGAGAATAGTGAGATTTTATGTTAAGGGAGGATTCACAACAAATTTTGCTTAGTTTACACTTCACATTATTGTTTTCCTGTTTTTTGTTTTGTTTTAAATCTTTCATCTTCTATTAATAAAAAGATCTGAAATATGAATGATTATACTGAATGACTTGTCCATAACAGCACCACATCCTTTCAAATATAAACATATTTTTATTTCAGAGGAACTAAGAAACTTGTCCTCAGAAGGATATGAGCTCAGAGTTGAAATTCTTTGTTTCTTAGTTTGGTGATACATTTTGGATCCATTATACTTGGATGGAAGATGAATGTGTGGGCATATGGAATGTGGTAGAGGCAAGCTGAATAGAAGACTGTCTAAATGGGAATGGTGACAACATTCTAGGTAGAAATAGTCTTACATCAACCTAAGATTTCCTAATGTAAATTAGCCAAATTAATTTCTATAGAAATGTTATTTATAATTGTACTTTGGGGTATCGCCTTACCCTTGGGATATTTTCCAAGTCGTCAAAATCTTTCTAACCTCCTTATAAACCATCATTCACTTAAAGCCTTCCAACACCTTTCTAATCTGTTGGTTGGACATTTCATTTTCACTTTAATACTTCCATGAGTCAACAGTACACATTTAAAACAGTTTGGCTTTGCAGAGCATTCCCCTAGACTGGGGAAGAGTCTCACACCCAACTGCATTTTCCAGATTAAGTGAGGCAATTGAATTACATAGTAAAGTACTGACTGTGCTCCCATAAGTGGACAGGAACTCTGAAGTTCACAGGGGCTATCTTCTGCTCTTCATACTTGAAACTATAACTGAGCGCTCCCAGGTTGCTCCAAATCCTCAGTGTCGTCATGAGAAATTTAAGAGCCCAAAGAGAAAACACATTTTTCAAAGGCAAAAACAAGTCTTCGCCCCATCTATCAAAACCTCATCTTCGCTACTGAAATAAATTTTCAAGGAAGTTAAATATAATGAAAAGATAATAACTCAAAATGTCAATACAGCACTGAAATGGTTGCTTATAATTTTTCTAAAACCTGATGATTATCATTTTATTTTGAAATAAGAGCTAAGTACTCCCCTCCCCTTGATACATGGTTATCCTCCACAACAAATGAGTGAAATCATACAAGAAAAAGTAATACCTACGGTTGCTCTTTTGCAAATTCTATCATCTTAAATATGTTATATATTTGATAATTAGAATCTTTTTATAAAAGCTTCAGGATTTCAAGTGTTTTTGGAACCTCTGTGAAAGCGTTACTGTGGGTCACTGTGGGGCAAACTGGAGGCAAACAGTTCAGGTGGTGCCCTCACGCCTGCATTCCAGGCTCCCTTGGGAGCTAATCTCAGCCATGGGACTATTAACAGTCAAGAGTTTATTAGCATTTTAATAGAGGACTTTTAAAATACATAATAGATTTTTTTTTCATTATTTTATTTTTACATTTTTATCGATTTTTTAGAGAAAGAGGAAGGGAGAGAGAGAGAAACATCAATGTGAGAATGAAATATGATCAACTGCCTCCTGCATGCCCCCTGCCAGAGATGGAGCCCACAACCACAGCATGTGCCCTAACCAGGAATTGAACCAGCAACCTTTTGGTGCACAGAAAGATGCCCAACCAACTGCACCACACCAGCCAGGGCCAGAATGTGTCTTATTAATGGCAACACTATTGGAATGCAATCAAGGTTAAATAACAATCTACACTAATAAAAGAGAAAGATGCAAATTGACCATACCTCTGCAACACCCACCAGCCAATCAGGAGTGACTATGCAAATTAACCAAAGATGGTGGGTTAATTTGCATACACAGGCACCGAGCAGCCAGGGCAGGGCAGATGCTTGCATTGTCGCCATGGCGATGACACAGGCCTTCCATACCCCCCTGGCCGCTCCGGGCCTCTGGGCTGTGTGGGAAGGCAGAAAGGCAGCTCTGGGCCGGAGTGAAGGCTGAACTGGCAGCCAGGGGAAGGAAGGCCCATTCTTGCATGAATCTTCGTGCATCGGGCCTCTAGTAAATAATAATAGCCTATCTAGAGCCATTAACCTACTGCACCAACATTTACCAAACAAAAGGATTACATGTTTTATTACTGGGCTAATAAAAGCATCACTTATATGAAGCATTACTTATTATATCATAAAGATTAAAAAGTAACAGGCCTTTATAAGTCATTGTCTTGTGCCACTCAACCTGGGGTGTCAACATAGTGAATTTTGCAATGTGTTTAGTTACCCAGCAGAGGTGCTATACACAGCTCTCACACGTTTCACTCTTAGCTAACTTACAGGCCCCAAGAACCAAAAGTTCAAATGAATACTTTAGCCTTCTTTGAAGCTGATAAAACCAGAAAGATTGGGTGTGGGGTTTTTTTGTTTGTTTGTTTGAGAGATTATCTCCTTCCTTGTGGAACTAAGGACAAGGCTGTCAAAATAGCAAGGGTTCCCTGCTGACAGTTTTGTCTAGCTCTACAAACTGGGAAAGTCATCGGAGACTCCTCTCTATCACCATGGTCAACTAGCTTTTTCTGAAGCTCAAGGATCTTGCTCGGTTGCACAGGATGGCTCTTTAAAGTCTCAGACCATCCTAACAGAACAGTTGCTGATCAGCTGTGAGCTGACTGAGATGAGGGATCTGGGGACAGCTGGCGTGGTAGTCAGGCACAAGGGCTGATTTGATGCTTGTTGTCCTTCCTGGTATGATCATTACTAATGTCTCCTTTCACTTTTTAAGGTTTCCTAGTTTGGATCATAAATTATATAGCTCCCTTATAAATAGAGACAGGAAGGCTGTTACCCTCACCTCATTATGACTAGGCCTCAATATATCTGCAAAACAGATATTCAGGTGCAAGAGCATACCCAAAAGATCTTGCTCCCACTGCAAAATTTGCAGAGTGAAGCCTGCTTTTGCCTTTCTTTGTGGGCAATGCAACTTTCTTGTGCACATAGAGAAATGGTGGTCACTTTCATAAGTACCATTTGCAAGTGTAGAGATTAGCTATATCTTGGATCCTCAATATATTATTGTCCCATAGAGAATGGAAGCTCCTTGAGGGCAGGGACTTCCTGGTTTTGTTTATTCCTGTGTCTCTACTACCTAAAATAGCCCAGGGCATTGGGAAGGTGCTCAATAAATACTTTTTGAATAAAAAATTCAGTAAGTCAATGCTGCCCTTCATGACTCTTCAAGGGAAACGTTATATGTGAATATAACATCAAAGGAAACTACATCTCTCTTACATGGTTCTTACTCTTTTGTTGTAACAATCAATTGACCACTTGGCCATTTTAACTTCAATAAATGAAACATCCTTTCTTCTCATCCCTTTTTTCTGTCTCTCTGATAGGTCTTTGTCTAGAAACAATAAGATTTCAAATAGCTAATTTACTGCAACAATACTTATTTTTTTCATCACAGAAAGAAGTTGCCTAGGACAAAATATGAAGACCATAGATTGTCTTTCTCCTCACATTTAATCACTGGTTAGAATCAATATCAAGAATATTTTACCAGCCCAGCTGGTGCGGTTCCATGGTTGAGTGTCAATCTATGAACCAGGAGGTCACGGTTCAATCCCCGGTCAGGGCACATGCCCAGATTGCAGGCTCAATCCCCAGTGTGGGGCATGCAGGAGGCGGCCGATAAATGGTTCTCTCATCATTAATGTTTCTATCTCTTTCTCCCTCTCTCATCTTCTCTGAAATCAATAAAAATGTTTTTAAAAAAAGAATAATATTTTTCCAGATTGGGGAGAAATCTGGTAACAAATAAAACATATTAGTGATGTTCATTTATGTTTATTTACTAAGACTCACGTTTATTATATCTTCAAGTTACAAAGCTGTAACCTAAAATACCAAATGTAAATGTTTCTTTTTAAAAAAGGGAAATTCAAATCAGAACACCATTTATTTAGCTAGATGTTGGTGTCTTCTTTTTCTTTTTAAAAGTTTATATGCCATTCACTTTTTCACTGTGTTCTTTCCATACAATTCTTCTAAGGATAGCGTTTCTCAACAAAGGATTTTTTTCATTTACAATATCTTTCCTAAGATCTCCTTTCACTTTTTAAGGTTTCTTAGTTTGGAACATAAATTTAAAAATAATATCTGGAGGATTACAAAAAGATCCAGTACAGACTTAACTACACATAACAATGGCAATTTACCTAAACCACAGATCACGGTCAAGGTCAGCATGGTCTGTCTTTTAATTGCATCCCTTTCTACAATTCTTCATCCAGAAACATAGTTTATTTCTTTTTTTAGTGGTCTGGCCCCAAAAGACTGGGATAGAGACCAGTAGAAGAATGTAAGTATTTCAGTTTGGGGTATTTAGTTTCCATGCAACAGGAACCTAGCTGGAGCTAAGAAAATAAGATAAACTAATAAATTCTCAGAATCTAAGGAAGAGCTGAACAGCCGAATTCTGGCAAGATTAGAGATACTTGAGGCCTCAGGAATATCTGAGACCAGGGAATCCCAATGGAGACCTCGGGACACTGAGTCCATTTCTAACCCTACTTTCCTGCTTATTGGCTTCATTTTTCTTTCTCACTAATAAGAGGCTATCTCTACACGGGAAGAAACATGTCATCATTGCCCGGGAAATAGGTCACTCTGACTGGATCCAGGTCATCCACACACACACCCCTATGATTTGTCATCTCAGTAAATCTTATCTCTAGAATGAAAATAAAGCTGTAGTGGGTAAAGAAGTGATAGTCACTCATTAGTTGATAGAGGAGGATGTTTTGTATTTTGTAGGTTGCACAGTGCCCTTGTTTTTGTCCCCACTCTAAAACCATTTATCATTTTAGAGTGACTTTGTCTGATGTTGATGTTCTCTGAGATGGTTCATGTCCAGGCTGTCAGAGTCAGATCAGCTTGTAATAAGCAAGGCCTAGCTCTAAGCATTTTTGTATAAAATGGGATTGCGATTGGAGGAGAACAGAAAAGTACCAAGATACCATGGTGCATTGTGTCCAGTGATCAAAGGTAAAAAATGGTTACTGAATGCATTGTGGTCCAGCTAAGATCACCCCATATGAATGAGTGGTAGACTCTAAGCAATGATGATATACACATTATCATGATACTGTGCTGGACAATGGTAATTTATCCATAGGTTTAAAATTAAAAGAAAATATTGATATTGTAATATTTTGAATATCTAGACAAGGGTTATTTCTTTTACATTTTCTTCTGAAACAGTACCCAAAGCATTACATTTTAAGAACAGATCTGCTATTCCTTTCTTGCCCTACTGTGCCCAAAATTCTATACTACTATTTCCATGCTTTTATCTATAAGATTATAATCTGATTTTACAGAATTAATGAGATTCATAGAATTGTAGAAATGTTCAAAAATAAGGACCTAAATTCCAAATAATTTTATATTAATCTATCATATGAGTTTACATGATTAAGTGTTGTTTGGTAACCTCCAGCATGAACTCTGAGCTAGAAAAGAAAAAATATATGAAGATTATAATAACATACTTGACATGGATCCACTTAATTGACTTTAAGTTAAACTTTCTATATCCTTTACCAAATTACCACTATGCTTATGCTAATATGCAATAGGAGATGTTATATCAAGCAAATGTTCTGCTTTGGTAGTGGCTAGAGCAGCAGTTCTAACCTGTGGGTCGCGACCCCTTTGGCAGTCAAATGACCCTTTCACAGGGGTCAGCTAAGACCATCCTGCATATCAGATATTTACATTACGATTCATAACAATAGCAACATTACAGTTATGAAGTAGCAACAAAAATAATTTTATGGTTGGGTCACAACATGAGGAACTGTATTTAAAGGGCCAGAAGGTTGAGAACCACTGGGCTAGAGAAATACATCATGTCTTAAATCCCACATTCATTAAGTTGATTTGTTTCTTTCTTTTCCACCTCTAAACCAAAATATAGATGTTGTATGTTAATTGGCATTATTCAAATCTAAAAGTCTAGCTTATTACTGAGAATTCAGCCCAGTAGATATTTTAAAAACATGTTCAACTCTATAAAGTCTAATCTCTGAGTCCTGTTTTGCTTTTTAAATCTCTAAATATGGTAAGCAGACTCTTCTGGGTAGAAATGGAGCTTTGAAAATTTGAACAAAATGTTTAGACTTTAAAAGGTAAGATGTAAATTTTCTCAATAATCCGAAGAATTTTATTCATTTACTAGAGGCCTGATGCATGAAATTTGTACAAGAGTAGGCCTTCCTGCCCCCACCTGCTGGCACCGGCTTTCCTCTGGCACTCAAGACCCGGGCTTCCCTCCAGCCACCGACTTCATCTGGAAGGTCGTCTGGAAGGACGTCCAGTCTAATTAACATATTATGCTTTTATTATTATAGATGTTTTGAAAAACTGAAACTATCTAAGATTAAAGAATAAGTAAGTACTCTTATAATTTTAGTGTGGTATTTTCTATTTGTGTCTCATAGTAGAGTTAATCATTAAATATAGTAATAATGACAAATTACTGGGCGGGGGGGAGATAAAACACTTTGGCTTATGAAGAAAAGGTATTAAAAAATCAGTTAGAATTTAAACTATCCTCATCAGAAATCCATGAAGTCTCAAATGAAAATGCAATATGCCTAATATTTCGTAGAGAAGGCTGTAAGACCTCACTGAAGACCATAGATTTGGTGAGTTTTGCTTTATTTCACGTGGATCCCAGGGCACAACCAAATCAAAGGATTGAAATACCTCTTATCCTGGCTTACCCTCTAAATAAAAATAGTTTTGCCACACTGCCAACATCTATAGCAATCTTGTAAATTTAAGACTGTGTTGACCTTTCCTTTGCAGTTTTCTTCCTTACATTTTAGTTCCGTGTTAACTTAAGCTAACCAGATTAAATTCATTGGAGTCCAAGAGGGGTAGTTTTAATTAACTGCTCCAAGGAAAGGGACGATGACCGTGTGGAGATTTCTGCATGACTCGCTTGGGTCATTGCCTCCGTGCAGAGCAGCCTGAGATGTAGAAATAATTGTCCTGCTTTCGGAGCAATGGTTTAAAAAATTACTCACATTAGTTGAAAAGAATATTGCCTTGAAGGGCACAGATGTATTAAACAAAAGTGGGGCTTAGGAAAGGAGAGACTTTGAAAGGATTATTGCAATTAGGAGGACGCTTCACCTGTGAGATCTGCGAGCCTCTCAAAGTTAGGCAGAAAGGGCTCTTTCTTTTACAGAATGAAGAAATGAGGCTAGACAGCACCTGAGGGAGGGAAGTGGAACCAAGGTGAAGAGGAGGAGGAGGTGACAGTGACAGGAAAGTAGATCAGAGAACATTTTACTCCATGTCCAGCCTTTCCTCAGGTGGGCTGCTAAGGAGGGGGTGTCAGCAGACTCAGGCTGAGGGTGGACAAACTTTAGGGGTCTCGGGGAAGGAGAGAAGCTTAACTAAAGTTTGATCAAGTCATATTAGTGAACACTGTGATCCAATTGATTAATGGGGACAAACCAGGGTAGCTAATCATTTATAAGGCAGCAGTGGGAATTTGGACTAAACTGGGTGGCATCCCTGAGTCTTACCTAAGACATATAAGAAAGAAAGGTCCTCTGCAATAGCCGTTTTGCTGAATATAAAAGATAGAGAGGATTTTTAACCATCACTGTTTTTTAGGATCCCAGAATTTCCGCGAGGTTCAATATTGTCAGTACACACCAGGGTTTTTGTTTTTCCTCTATTACATGTGAAGCAACAAAAATTTCACAGAAGCTTCTCCTGCTCTGTGAGAGGCAGAGTTCTAAGATGGCCCAGGAGATCCCTGCCTGTTGGTGTATACATTCTGTATAAACTCCTCCCCTCGAGAATGGGCGGGACTGTGACTACGGTGGGATATCTGTTACTTTACAAAGCAGGAGAGATTTTGCAAATGTAGGTAAATCCCATAATCAGCCTCTTCCCTCCAGCAGAAAGAATGCACGAGACCAGCCCTAACCGGTTTGGATCAATGGATAGAGCGTCGGCCTGCGGACTCAGAGGTCCCAGGTTCGATTCCAGTCAAGGGCATGTACCTTGGCTGCGGGCACATCCCCAGTAGGGAGTGTGCAGGAGGCAGCTGATTGATGTTTGTCTCTCATCAATATTTCTAACTCTCTATCCCTCTCCCTTCCTCTCTGTAAAAAATCAATAAAATATATTTTTTAAAAAAAAAAAAAAGAATGCACGAGACCTTTACATTCATTCTATTTTAACACAGATCTGCCCCAAAGCATTTGCCTACTCTGCAGGACCAAGGCAACACACTACAAATACTCACCAAGTGCTATAGGAGATTAAATCGCAACTAGAAGGGTGAAAGGAAAACTCCTTGCTCTTACCAAGCAGCGCAGAGTCCTACTGGCAATCGCCATTAGGCCCCTAGTATCACTGAAGTTCATTTAACAAATGAGTGACATGAGTTTAAGTTTTTGAGCACAGTCACCAAAATAAAGGGGAAATAAAAGGAGCCTGCTGAGCATGGTGCTGCTGCTTGAATGTGGGTTCAAAATCTTCTCAAGCTGTGCGTCTCCAGGTAAATTCTGAACTACTCTGTGCCTCCCTTTCCCTGTCAGAAAAGTAAGAACAACAATACTATTCCCTTTTGAGGTTATCCTATATAATAAAAGTGTAATATGCTAAGCGTCAGACCAGTCACTATGACGCGCACTGACCACCAGGGGGCAGATGCTCCAACCTGTAGGTTAGCATGCTGCTGGGGTCTGGCCGATGGGGACTGGGCGAGAGGGCCGGACATGCCCTGGAGCCCTCCTGCAACCCCTCCCCGGCCGGCCGACCAACGTCCTGTGGTCCCTCCCCAGCTGGTCGGCTCCCATCAGCCCCAATCGGGACTGGGTGAGACGGCCCGATGGGTGGCTAGACCGAGGGACCCCACCCATGCATGAATTTGTGCACCGGGCCTCTAGTAAGAGATAAATGAGATATTCTATTTCCAGATATGATGTCTATAATGTTTAACTATAAAGAAGTGATAAAGGATTTCAGTTTTGTTTTTGTGGTTTGTATTAAATTTTTTCCTTCATTTGAATACACCCTTAGTTTACAATTCTGATGCTTTTGTTATTGTTTTTGCTGCTGGTGGTGTTGGCTGTTTTGATTGGTTACTTTTGGATTTTGTTTTAATGACTTATTTGCTGTCATTTCTGTTTTGTAATTCCAGTAGAGATGAGACAGGATAGTTAGGTGATACAGCTTTTTGACAAGTGGGAAAAGAGAAACTGAGGTAAATGGTTAGACAAATAGGGGCAAACAAGTCAAGCAATTTACAGCGAGCTAGTAAATGGCAAGAGCTTGCCTTCCCTAACTAAGGGCACTTGAGAGGAAATACTTTACACCTGTCCTCTCCCTAGCCAGAGAGTAAATAGTTTAAATCACCCTGGTCAAGGAGATAGATGCTAGAGGCCCAATTAATGCCATTAGTACCAGGCAAGCCCAAGGACAGATGAAGTCAGGGGGATAAATAACAAAAAGAAAAAAAAATAGAGTCTAACAAATCCAAGACAGAGGCAAAGCTGACCGGAAAATGACCCTGGTCCTTCTAGCACTCATTTTGGTACATCAACATATTAAAAAAAAAAAACACCTAGAAAACTGATGAGTAGTCTTCTGAAACCCTCCCCTGAGACCTTTCCTAGGGTTCCTGCCTGTAAGAGAGAGAGAAAAGCACTCAAGACAAAGGATGCCAGCGCAGGGCTCTCTCTGGAGCACCCCACGGCTTATCTCAGGCGTGAACTTTTTATTCTCTTTCTCCTGAACTCTCACTGTCCACAGCTTTAATAAATACACTCTTAAAAACACCTAGACTTGTCCTATGAAATCTTTCCTGCACACAGTCAAGAACCCACACACAATTGGCTGGCCCAAGGCCGACTCAGGCCTGGTCCCTGGCAGGTGACAGAGATATAAAGAAAAAGATTTTAGAGAGATGGAGGTTTACTTTTCAAAACCTTTCACTCAGAAAGGGCTAAGTTTTATTCAACAAAAAAGAGGGCACCCTTTGTTTAGAGGCAATGATGAGACAACAAAAGAATTTTTCAGGTTGCTGAGGGGACTTATATTCTGAGGTAAAAAATAGAGCAAGTCTTACATTGGAGAAGAATAGATTTGAGTGATTTGAATGTGTTGTCTGTTAGTGCAAAGTAAACATAACTGCTCAAAATTCTACTTCTGACTGAGTTAAGAATATAAGGTTAAAAAAAAGAAAATTGGATTTTCCCCCATAAAGACTGGATAAATATTCACTTTTAATTTCTATTCAGTTTGCTAACAAAGCTGCTTTCTTTTCCCCTGAGGGGACAGTAACCCAGGGAAGCCGTCTCAGGTGAATTGGTGGGTTCCAGTTTGGTTTTCATTGGCTATAGTAGCTTCGCTACTCAGTTAGAAAAGTGATCTGTTCACTCAGTTTTCCAAACGAACACAGGAGCAATTCGTTGCATCCATGTTACATTCTAGAAAAATATTTGGATTTTGTCTTTGGTATTAAATAACCAGCTGGTCATTACGTGGCTACCCAAAACCTAGGAAACCCATCTTATTGAAGGAGAGATCTATGGTCTTAACATAGGCACTGAAGCCCATCTGGGGTGGCTCAGTGGTTGAACATCAACCTATGAACCAGGAGGTCATGGTTCAATTCCTGGTCAGGGAACATACCTGGGATGCGGGCTCAATCCCCAGTGTGGGGTGTGCAGAAGGCAGCAGATCAATGATCTCTCTCATCACTGATGTTTCTGTCTCTCTCTCCCTCTCCCTTCCTCTCTGAAATCAATACAAATATATATTTTAAAAATAGACACTGTCAACGTAGGGTTCTCCCTTAATTAATCAGAAAATTGAAGAATTTAATGCAAAAGGGAGTCTGGAGATTAAAAATAGCCAGCATCCTATATGTTCTCTGGATACTCAAATGTATGAAGAAAAACAAACAAACAAACAAGCAAATCAGATGGACAAAAAATGAGGATGGAAAGAAGGAATTATTTTCCTTGGGAATTTTTCTGTCTTAGCCATGCAGCACCCTTCTTCCTCCTAATGAAGAAAACCCTTTCAGGGTCTCAGCAGAGAGGTATTCATGACATCATACTCGCCATTTGCACTCACGATGAATCTAGTTAGGTACTGCAGCTGTGATTAGAAAAGGCGAGCCCAACATTACTTCATAACTGATGGAAAGATTTATGGCCTTTGTTGTCAAAGCCCATTTGTATGCGTGGGTGACATTGTGTAACATATTCTGGCCAGAGAGGCTCCAATTCAGGCGTTTCATTCCAGCATATTCTTGCTCAGATGAGATATGGGTGCAGGCAGACAGAATAATTTATTGAGGACGACAAAACCCTGATCACAACGTATAATGCCCAAGTTTATTGTCTATGCAGGCATCCTCAGTCATTATTATATAATTTCAGAGCACTTTATAATTGAGTTTCAGATTAAAATCCTTGTGGAAATGATTCATCATTTTACTGAACCAGATTTCTATTTTGTTTTTCTTTCCTTTTCCTCACTACAGTTCTTTAGTTTCAACCTACCTATATTTTATTACATTCCCCACTGCTATAAACCAACGCTCCTAGTTCATTTTTCAACCGTTCCATTAATTTGATGTTTACTCCTTATTCAGATTCCCTAATAAAAATGCTAATTATGATCATATCTAATAGTGACTGCTGAGGCTCCCCACCAGCTCCCTCCTACCTCCAACTGGACCTGCTCACATTTATCATCAGGGTTTGGTTTGCCAGACAGATTGCAATATTCCCAACTGCTCTTCTTCAAGCCTGCTAACCCCAGTGTGAGAAATAAATCCAATTCACAAGATACCCTATCAATTATTCTATCAAACCTCCAATGCAGAGCCACATTCTGTTTATTTACTAATGTAACACCACTGGGGGGGGGGGGAAGCTGAAAATGAAATCGAATTTATTCTTACCTGTTCTCATAATCACTTTACTTATTGCTCCTCTACATACAAATTTTTCTATAATCATTTCTTCTAGTATTAAGTTCATGTTTGCCTGTCTTTTATAAAGCTGCAAATAACAAATCTATGCTACATAGAATTCTTCCTTTTTTCAATTTCTAAATTTGATCGGTAAAATGTATTAAAACATGGATCTGCTCTTTTGACTCCACTTTAATATTCTTGAGCTTTCTTGTTATTTTCCTAAAAACTATTTTGATAAATTCTTTCATACTCTAATTTTAATTTTTTTTTTGCTAATTGACTTAATGAGCACAGCCCACATTATGTTACAATGTCTTCATGTGCACTACACAATCAGTCTTATTTATTAGTAACTTTTCTTCTTTCAGATTTTACTTTGGTCATCCAGCTATTATGTTACCCATTTAATTTCTTTAAAAAATATGTTCTGGGAGAACCAAGATGGCAGCACAGGTAAACACCAGTACTCGCCACCTCCCAAAACAACATCAAAATTACAACTAAAATACAGAACAGCCATCATTCAGAACCACCTACAATCTGGTTTAATGGAAGTCCTACAACTATAGAAGTAAAGAAGAAAGTACATTGAGACTGATAGGAGGGGCAGAGGCCATGGAACTGGCTGGTCTGACACCCATGTGTGACATTTTTTTAATCAAGAGAGAATCTTGGCTATGGGGGCCTCTGTGAGGAGCAAGGGTTCTGAGACCCACACCAGACACCTCAGCACAGGGTTCCAGAATTGGGAAAAGAAGTCCCCATACCTTTGGGCTGTAAAAAATAGTGGGGATTGTGGCTGAGTGACACCAAGGCTGCTAGAGGCCCATGGAGTTCTTCTTAAAGGGCCAGTGCACAAACTTACTTAGACTGGATCCCTCTGGGCTCTAACACTGAGGTGGTGGCTTGAAAGGAATCTGCAACATTCAGGGAGGAACTGGATTATCTGCCATCAGGGCAGGAACTCCAGGGCTGCTTTCTTCCAGACAGGGGTTCTTGTGGGGGTCATTGTTCCTGTGTTAGGAACTGGCCTGGTGCAGAACTGACTGGCAGCCATAGATGAGTGTCCATCAGCCTAGTTCACACTGTCCATCTAAGTTACAGCCCCTCCTACGCTGTTGCAGTGGCTTTTCCATATGAATGGCCTGTCCTGGTTCGGGCTTCAGACTTTTCAAAACTCTCTTAATAAGCAGCAGCTGACTTCAGCATGCCCCATCATAATAATAAAAGCATAATATGCTAATATTTTGAACAACCTGCGGGATGAAGCTGGGGCTGTGAGGGAAGCCAGTGCCGGCAGCCAGGGGAACTCTATACATCCATGACTGACACACTCAAGGGACAGCACCAAAGCCCCACTGAAGCAGGTCCTGCTCCAAAGGGGTGTCTCCTGCATAGCAGTTCTTTCACTGTACTAACAGCTGGTCCTCACAGCCAATTGTCCTGGAGTTCAATTCCTTCCATTGACACCAATACCAGTGAAGGCTCAACTATAACAAGACTATGCACACCACCCGCTTAGGGGTGCACCTAGAGTGCCAGATCAGATGACCGGGGAGGTTGAACCACTGGGCCCTACAGGACACCTACTACACAAGGCAACTCTACCTATTCCAGGAGACATAGCAGCTCTACCTACTCCATAGAAACAAACACATGGAAGCAGCCAAACTGCACAGACAAGGAAACATGTCACAAATGAAAGAAATGGAAGCAAGCAAACTACTTGATATAGAGTTCAAAACAATGGCTATATTGTTGCTTAAGGATCTTGAGAGCTTCAAGGGACTTAGTGAGACTTTCAAGGATTTTAGTGAGAATTTCAAAGACATGAAAAAGCAGTCAGAAATTAAGCATATGCTAACTGAAATAAAGAATAATTACAGAGATTCAACAGTAGAGTAGATGTTGAGAAACAAATCAACAATTTGAAATATGAGAAAGCAAAAAAACAACCAATCAGAAGAGCAAAATTAAAAAAGAATCCAAATATATGAAGACAGTGTAAGGAGCCTCTGGGAAAACTTCAAGTGTAACAACTTTTGCATTATGGGGGGTGCCAGAAGGAAAAGAGAAACAGCAAGATATTGAAAACCTACTTGAAGAAATAGTGACAGAAAACTTCCCCTACCTGGGAGAGAAATAGATTGACAAGTCCAGGAAGACCTCTTATTTCCCAAATAAGAGGAAATCAAAGAGGCCCACACCAAGACACATCATAACTAAAATGCCAAGTGTTAAAGACAAAGAGAGAATCTTAAAAGCAGCAAGAGTAAAGCAGTTAGTTATCTACAAGGGAGTGCCCATGGGATTGTCAGATGATTTCTCAACAGAAACTTTGCAGGCAAGACGGGAATGGTAAGAAATATTCAAAGTGATGTATAGCAAGGACTTACAATCAAGATTACTCTATCTCTACCCAGAAAATTTATCATTTACAATTGAAGGTCAGATAAAGAGCTTCACAGACAAAAAAAGAAAAAGTCAAAGGAGTTAATCACTGCCAAACCAGTATTACATGAGATGTTGTAGGGTATTCTTTAAGAGGAAGAAGAAGAAAAAAAAAGATAAATATGAACAGTAAAATGGCAATAAATATATATCTATCAACAATTGAATCTAAAAATAAAAATAAATGAGCAAGAAATCTAATGAACAAAATAAATTGTGAATAAAATAGAATCAGAGGCATAAAACATGGAGCAGACTGATAAATCTCAGAGGGAATGTGGGAGAGGGGGTGGGAAGAGATCAACCAAAGATCTTATATGCACACTAGAGGCCCAGTGCACTGATTTGTGCACCGGTGGGGTCCCTCAGCCTGGCCTGTGCCCTCCTGTAATCCAGGACCCTCAGGGGATGTCGGACTGCCGGTTTCAGCCCAATCCCCACAGGATCTGGCTGAAACCAACAGTCCAACATCCCTCAAGGGATGTAGCAGTGTGGGAAGCAGCAGATGGCTGGGGAAGAGTCCGGGGCCAGGCGCCACTCCTGCTAATCCTGGCACCACTCTGCCTACTGCTCGGTAGCGCTGCTGCCAGCACTGCCGCAGAGGCATGAGAGGCTCGCACCACTGCCAGCCGTGAGCCCGGCTTCTGGCTGAGCAGTGCTCCCACTGTGGGAGCACACTGACCACCAGGGGTAGCTCCTGCATTGAGCATCTGCCCCCTGGTGGTCAGTGCACATCATAGCAACCAGTCGGCTGGTTGTTTGGTTGTTCAGGCTTTTATATATATAGATATGCATGCCTTACAGACAATAGGGTGGGGCAGGAACCAGGTAGAGGGAGGCAATGGAGGGAAAAAGGGAGATATCTGTAATACTCTCAACAATAAATATTTTTTTAAATGTTTCATTTTTGCATATTTAAAAACTGATAAAAAAATTCACTGTGCTACAAAGGAAAGATAAACTGTGGATTAACATTCTAATGTAATTAGCTTACTTAAATAATGAGGTGTCTCTATAGAAAACTTTTGTCTTATTGAAATCAGAGTATCTCTACTTTTCTTATAATGTTCAGAAACACTCCACTATTTTTTCCAACTTTCCTTATTTCCCTCATACCCAGAGAAAACAACTCTTTTCTATCCCTGCAAATCTGCCAATAAATTCATTCACTCAGAGTATCAGTTTTGGACCACATCAGCTATACTTCACATGTGCATTAGCTCTATTAATACAATGGAGGCTTTTAGATTGAACTGCCATCCAAATAATTGGTTCAACCCATAACAATAAATAAAATAGTTCAAAAGAGTTACACAGCCAGAAATTCAGAAGCATCTCTGCTTTTCCTCATGGAATGTTGTCTCCTTTCACTTAAATTTGAGAAATTAATTCTGTACCGACCACTCTCAATTTGCAAAAATTCTCATTACCACAGCTTGGTTGAATAATAGCAGTCCCCTAACTATATAAACTTTAATTACCATGTTATAATCACTGAATAATTGCATAAAGTACAAACTTGCTGCTAGCAATTTGGTCCCCATATCACCAGGAAAATAATTTGTTTCATGATTAGTGACCAATCCTATCACTTCTTTCAAAGCCTGTCAGTGATTGGTCACTGTATATCTCCATTCAGTTACACTTAGAAAAGCGTATGTGTATACGGCCTCCTTGTCATTCAGTTTTAAATCCATATGACTTATTAGAAAAACGGATTGTTAAAGAGGGAAATGGCCAACAGAGATTAATGTAAAGAAAACAAATAAACAAAAAGACCAATGCCCAGCATGGCTCTGTAGTTGAGCATTGACCCATGAACCAATAGGTCACAGTTCCATTCTCAGTCAGGGCATATACCCAGGGTGCGGGCTCAGTCTCCACTGTGGAGCATACAGGAGGCAGCCGGTCAATGATTCTCTCTCATCATTGATGTTTCTATTTCTCTCCTTCTCCCTTCCTCTCTGAAATAAAAATTTTAAAAATTAATTTTAAAAAAAGTGATGACACTGGGAGAGATGCTTGAATGGAACTCAAATGGAGTTATAGTTGACTGCAGGGATGTTGACACTGCCAACCATTGGGGAGGCTCTAGAAATGCAGCCAGAAAACATAGTGAAGGTGAAGCTATGAAGATATATGAAGAAAACAGTCATAAAGAAATGGATGAATGACCTCCCAAAGGCAGTGATGCTGGCAAAAACTTTACATTAAAAAAATTCTTAGAAATATTTCACAACATTGAATGGGAAATAGATAAAATGCAAGCTGATCCAAACTTTAGGAGTGTGACCATTGGCCAAGGCATGGAAAGATGTTCAGTTCATATCATAAGTTATATGACCACAACAAGCAATCACTGCTCTAATGACCCTTGATTGATTTTTACAAATAGATAAAAACACTTCAATTATTAATGTTTCTAATATTTTAAATAGCAGGGTGTTAAATAAATATTAGCTTTAGTATTTAAAAACATCTCCTATATACTTAAGACCAAAAGTGAGAGAGCATTAAATGTTTTGACAATAATTTCTAATGATCGTAAAACAACCATGCTTTTCCCATTATTATTAAGATCACTGTGCATGGCTTCAGCTTGCATAGCCATCTACTGTGCAAAACAAGGACTACTTGTAATAAAAATTTTTTTTTAACTCAATAGCTAGAGACCTGTGGCTTTCCACTAGACGTTTATTTCCAAATTGGGGAGTAAAGAAAGGTATACTCATTCACTGGGCTTTGATTATACTGTCCTATGAATATTCGATTTTAATATTTCAGTGTAATATTATTCCCAGTTTAATTCCCCACCCCCCCACCCCCACCCCCAGAAGCTTAATCTAAATGCAGTGCAGGCTCTGATCGTCTTCCTTCCTGTACAGAACTCAAGTAGCTTACACTCCTGGTAACAAAGTTGTGTATTGTTCTCACATGAGTGCAGATGTCTACATCACCCAGGAAACCAAAGATGCAATTCTAAAAGGAGCTCTCGAGGGTTTACAATTAACTGAGTTCCTTTGGTTGCCAGTGCAGAATTGTGCCAAGCAAGCCCTGTGCACACAGGTTTGAACCTAACCACGGCTGTGGAAAGACTAGAAGAGCTTTAACTGACTTGAGGGGGGAAAGAGCTCAGAGGGAGTTGATGGAATCTTTTTCTCAAATTTGCAGATTGTCTAAATTAAACTTGCCATTCGAAGTATGAACCCAGATTGTCTCTTATTTATTCAGTCTCATAATGGCCTCAAAGAGCAAGTGATTGCCAAAGGGACAGAGGGACTAGAACAGGACAGAAGCTCCTATCCTACAATGCCTTTTGTTCCAAAGAATGTTATTTGAAACCCCAAACACTTTTTCTCCTACTATCAACGTTGCATGTGGTGGACACGCCAGGCCGCAGAAATGTATTTAATCCAAAGTGTAGCTCAACTGTTGTGCTAATCACTACACAGAATTAACCCTTTAATTTTCTAAAGATTATTTAGTCAACAAGCTCACTACAGGGAATAAAGACAGAACACAGGAATGGAATAAAAAAATCTACAGAAACTGCCTTAAACTTGCATTAATTTGATTAAGAAACTCAGATACACAAGAAAAAATATCACTTGTAATTGTACTGCCTATGGATAACTATATTCACTATTCTGATGCATATTCTCTGACACTTATTTCTATACAATATACACATGCGTATGAATGTATGTAATGTTAATTTTAATAAAAGTATGATTATATTATGCATTTTTCTTTGAAACCCACTTTTTGTCCCACAACATATTACAGATATCATAGCAAGAACTATATATATCTATATCTTATAATTATTAATGGCTTTACTCATACAGGTGAAGAACAACTTGGCAAACAAATTTTATTTTAGGTGTTTAGACTATTTCCTTCTTTTTGTATGATAAATATACATATGTGTATATCACTGAATATCTGCCTTCACATATTTGTTTCCAGTGGATAAATTTCTAGAATTGAAATGTTAAGTCAAAGAGAATGCCATATTTAGTGGCTTTTATGTATAGATTCACAAAGTGCTTTCTAGAAAAACTGTATCATCTTGCAGGGAATGTTTTTCCAGTCTCCCACATTCATGTCTTTATAAACTTGCTAATCTGACGGGAAATAATGGCAACTCCTTTGTTTTCAGTTCTGTCTCTGTTGCGAAGACTGAACATTTTCCATGATTCCTAGCCTTCTGTGTTTCTTTATTTACAGGTTCTTTTTCCTGCCCTTTGCCCATTTTGCTATTAGAACTTTGACATATTGATATCTTTATATTAAAAACAGTAATAGCCCTAACCGTTTTGGCTCAATGGATAGAGCATTGGCCTGTGGATTCAAGGGTCCCAGGTTCAATTCTGGTCAAGGGCATGTACCTTGGTTGCGGGCACATCCCCAGTGGGGAGTGTGCAGGAGGCAGCTGATCGATGTTTCTCTCTCATCAATGGTTCTAACTATCCCTCTCCCTTCATCTCTGTAAAAAATCAATAAAATATATTTAAAACAAAACAAAAAAACAGTAATATCTTTATACTGCAAGTATTTTTCCAGTTTTTATTTTAATTGTCTGGGTTATTAATGGTTTAAGTATTATTTTTATTTATTGAAATTAATTTTTATTTCATGAAACCTTTCACTCTTTTTAAAAAATAGTTTGCACATTTGGTGCCATGTTGAGAATTGCCTTCTCCATCTAAGGTAATAAAAATATTACTTACATATTTATGCAAGACTGTATAGACTTACTTTAATATTTTATAACAATATTTTGATTTTACATAAAATTAAATATCTATTCATTTAAATCTTACTACCTATTATTGTATCTTTTTAGTTCTAAGATTTCCACTTGTTTCTTTTAGACTATCTATAACTCTCTTGACATTTCCTAATTTCTTCCCTTTGCTTCCATCATTCTTCTGTAGATTAGGATATTAATCATAGTTATTTTATTGTCTGTGTCTGTTAATTTTGCCTGGGTGATTTATTATTATGTTTCTATTAACCATATTTTTCTCTTGACTGAATTATGTTTTTTGTTTCTCCTTATATCTAGAAAACTTATTATATAGTAAACATTGTAGATAATACATTGCAGAGTTTTTAAGCTCATGTTATCTTGTTAAATTTTTGTAAATTTCCAGTTAAATGCAACTGAACTAGTACAAAAGTCCTCAACATCATAACTAGGTTCTTGGAAACTGTGACTTTAAGTGAAACGAGGTATCATGAAACCAGTTTTACCACAGGCTAATTGATATAATAAACAAGAGTTAAGTTCCTATGACATATTTCTAGTCACAAAAACATCACCAAAATTCTAAGATCCAAAACACTTATAATAGTAAACATTTAAATAAATGTGAGCTATAAATACATTTTAAAAAGATTAATAAACATAAGTAAGATTATTTTGCAACCCACATAATTAAGTTCATGATCACGGGTAGCCAGATTCCATCTTGGTAGCTCAGGGCAGTAGGCTGAAAGGCAACCCTGAACAGAACAATCTTTCATCGAAAGGCAAACTCACTTGCACTCATACCCACACTTACTCAGACTGGACAATTTAGACACTACCGCCAATTCACCTCACGTTCACATCTTTGGGATGTGGGAGAAACCCTGAAGACATGGGGAGAACGTGCAAACTCCACACGGACAGTGGCCCAGAGGGGAATCAATTTTTGTTTTTGTTTTTTTCTCATCAGTCTTACAATGAAATACCATTATCCAGGACCTGCTGTACTATCCAATACCATATGTTTATTTGGGTTTGTTTCTGACCTAGTCCATCCTGTTCCTCTATTTGCCCTTGAAACAAAACTCTGATTCTTCCTCTGAAGAGTATTGAGTTTTATTCCAGCAAAGAAATTAGTGGAGGATGGCCTGGACAGTGTGGAGGAGTGGTTTCAGCTTTGTCAAAGCCAGTCCATTTCAGTTTTGCCCTTTCTCCTGAGACATGGTTCTCACTAAGCCATGGCTCTCTGGGTTCCATGGAAAGCTTGCAGTATTTTCCAATGGAAAGTCTGAAGTGTTTTCTGAATATCATTAAATTGGTGGGAATTAAATTCCAAACTCTATCTCCCCAGCATCCAGATAGCTGTTAAAATCTCTATGCTGCCTGTTTTTTGTTTTTGTCTTCTAGCTGCTGTTTTTTTCCTGGAGGCTGGGGGTGGGGGGTGACTTGGATATTTGTTCCCCACCTCTGTAGTTCAGGAGTCAGGCAAGACTTTGAGAAGAATTTGTATATGGGTTTGGGGTCTTCCCTTGTGTTTCTGCTTTCTGGGATATCCTTCCCTTAGTATGTAACAACATGACCACACCTACCTGCAAGGAAGCATGGGAGATGTAGTCTTTTCCAAAAATTTAATTATAATTTTTGTGAGATGTCCTCTTAATTCCATGTGCCATAAACTCAGCTAACTGGTGATCATTTTTAAGTTTTAATTATATTTTATCATGTATTTCTCTATCAAGGGAAAAAATAAAGCATGTTTATTGATATTCTACAACTTAGTTTTGTAGAAGGGATGTCAACATATAAAGTGAAAGATTAGTATACTTTTATTTCTTCCCATCTCCAGGTTTTTGTTGAAATAATGTCTTTTCAAAAAATCCAGATTACCATTATTATCATTTCTTTTTGGATACTTTGTATCTTCTAACTCAATACATTATATATTTGAGATTTAAATTAAGTTATGTGAACAATATTAGGCTATATTCCCCCACCCCTTTCTAATTTTTAACTAACACTTGCTTTTATTTAATAATTTCAGGAGAGGCAGGCAGACAAAATACTTTTTTAAGCCGTTGCTTGTCTGCAAATGTCTTTCCTGATCTTGCAATGAACAATGGCTTTTTAGGAAATTTTTTTTTCTGCCATAAGTCTGTTGGTATTTCTTCCTCATCTTCTAGCACTTAGTTTTGTAGAAGGGATGTCAACTAATTGTTTCTTGTCTTTAAGGTTTTCTGACTGGATACTTGAAGGACACTCCCCTTAATTTTGATAGTTAAATTACTAGAATTATGTCTCTTTTCATTTATTTTGCTTGACATGTTATGAACCATTTATTATGAAGAAAGTATCTTTTTTTAAATCCCAGAAGTAATATTATCGTATAATATTACTTAAATATATACACACGTACACATTCATGTGTGCACATTCACACATACATACACACACACACACACACACACACACACATATTTACAATTTTCTTTTGACTTGATGGTTTGCTTGGACTATTTTCCCTTCATTTGTTATAGTGTTTTCCCAAATTTCCATACCATTAAAATTACTTCATGTTCTTATTTTGAAACATAGATAAACCTAAGTCCAATCCCCAACATATGGAACTAGCATCCCTGGGGAGGGCACACAGAACAAGGAATCTTAATGTGTCCACGTGGCTATTACACTCATGAACATTTGGGAAGCATATTAATGTATTTCTTATTATGCCTAGTTTTTAGTTTGGTTTTCTGGATCTATCCTTCATTTATACCCTACTACTTTTTCTTTCTGTCTTCTCTGATAATTTCTTGATCTGCTCTTCTAATTACTGATCCAGTTTTCTGTGCTAATTTACTATTCAATGACTAGACTGTTTTATTCAAATTCAGTCATCATGACCACATGAGTTACCTGAAATAAAGTTTTCTGAGTTCATAATTCTTCTGGTTATATAAATGCAATATTGCCTTGAATCTTGTTAAGTAGACACATTAGATTTTTTTAAATCTTCGTCGTTTTACATGAAGAAGTCAGTTCAATATGGGCCATTTTGTCTGACATCTTTCTATTGAATCATTTCATATATAAATTATAATCATCTCATTTACATATAATCATTTTATTACAAATTCATAGAGAGGTGGACTGCTCCACTGTTGGAAATGATACATCTATGTGTTTACATAGACAAAGCGGGGGGAGAAACATTGATATATGCTATAGTTTTTGCCTGCATAGTATGTATAGCAATTATTCAGTGAAACAGCTAGCAAGGACACTCTCACTTTACCTACCTTCACTTGAGATGAATCCTCTGAGATAGAAGGCTAGACTCCAGATAGCTTAGAGATGCTCAACAAATGTTACAACAAAAAAGATTTTCTTCACAACTAACCCTTGTTGGGAATGGAAGGAAACAGAGGTAGGAGCAAAACTTCTCGTTGTAGGCCTTTTTATATTATTTTGATTTTTGAAACATATGAAAGTATTATTCATTTAAAAAATGAATAACGTTTTTTAAAAGGTATTTAAAAATTTAAAGGAATAAGGTAGGAGCAGTGGCAGCCCCAGGGAAAGTATTTGATATTTTTTTAAACAAGCAATGGAACTGAGTTGTACCTTAATTCTAGTTTTAAATTTTTGAACTGAAAATATGCTTTTAGCCCTTGCCTGTGTTGCTCAGTGGTTAGAGTGTTGGCCAGTGCACCAAAGGGTCACGGGTTTGATTCCCCATCAAGGGCATGTGCCTAGGTTGCAGGTTCGATCCCTGGCCCAGTCAGGTCATCTGTGGGAGGCAACCAATAGATGTGACTCTCTCACATCAATGTTTCTCTCTCTCTTTCGCTCTCGCTCTCTCCCCTAACCCTTCACTCACATTCACTCTAAGAAAAGACAATGGAAAAAATAAGGATTAACAAAAAAATAAAAATAAAAATAAAATCTGTTTTTAAATACAGGTTTCTAAAAATTCTTTTGGGATTTTCTCTAATATGTTAGCTCTTTATTAAAGTAACTATGCCCATTGGTACTTTCACTGCTCTATTAAGAAGCCATCCAGGTTTCATAAAAGCAATAAGGTTAGTCACAGGAAGTTCAGAGAATGTGATCAATACACTGAGAACATAACAAGTGTACCAATTTCTGGCCTCATATATCCTATACAAAGACCTTTAATATATTTTTTATTATCACCCATGCCAAGTTTCATGCATCATGATGGAATTTTCAAATAGTCATATATATTCTTGACAAACAACCTTCCCCAGATGGTAGAGTGAAATACTGAGACATAAAGTCCTATCTTGGTTCCAAACCGTATAAATTAAAGGAATATTGATCTTAAAATAATAGTACAGTAAATAATCAAAGCTTTAGCCTGCACTGCCACTGGCATTGTTTGACATTTTGTCTTCATAATGCTCTCCCAAGCAAGCACTTAAAACAGTCAAGCCCATTAGCTCTTTAGAGAGAAAAACATTGTCAACATATTGACAGACTTCTTTAAGCACAGATCTCCTTCCTGCTTCTGATTACTTGTTCTGGCATAGTGATGACAAAACGCACCCCATTATCTGAACACCCATTTAAAGTAGCTGTAAACACCTGCCTACAAGATAAATGCAGCTGCAAAAATGGCAGTTTTCTTACCAACTCTTATTTTTCTGCTATGCACACTAGTCTGAAGTCAAAAACAAGAGTATTCATTGGAGAAATGGCAGAGCATGAATTCACTGATATTAACTGCCTCACTACCAACACCACCAACACTTTTCTTCATTAACAAACAAATTGAAATTACTCCTCATTTTATAAAAGACGCTCAGAGGATGATATTTTAAACAAAAAAATTGGAGCATGGGCCTTAGAATTCTGCAGGAAAAGTAATTATAGCTCCTGCTTGTGAAAATATTTGCAAATTTAAGTTGAAATCACTTAGTGAAAATAATAGGAGTATATTTATGAATGCGAAGTGTGAGCATTATTGCACATTATTTAGCATAAAATGAAAATAGTTATTTTGGTGATGGAAGTTTTCTTGAGATTAGCTTTTTTTTTTTCTAAAGAGCATAGGTCTGGGAATAAGGAGGCCAAAACAAACTGCCTGACAGGGTACCTGGCACACAACAACCGAATAAGTGTTCATTGAATCCGAAGCAGAATAATCGAGTTCTGAATCTGCACTAACCATTTGCGATCTTGGGTATTTCACTTCACCATCACATGGTCTTCTCAGCTTATATGATATTCCATGACTCACAGAATAACATGTTACAGTGTGTGCAAACATTTGAATTGTTTTATAGGAACATATTATCACAGCATTTTACTATGTTTCACTTAGAAATTACTGTCTTATTTTAAGATGTCAGACCCTGTTGGAACAAGCCCAATATTCAGCTATTTGCTTAAATTTACACGCCTGTGTGGGCAAAACATTAACATAATTGATAGGATTCCACCATTTGGCACTGCATAGACTAAAAATGAGCTGAATTCTGCAATTTTTTGTTTATCCCAACAATATCAAGCTCCAGGCAACAACGGGCTTTCGTGCACTGAGGAGAATATTAGAAGTAGGGTGGGAGCTGGTGTTTCCGCTCGGTTTAGCTGTCCCTGGGATGGGTTATCTGCATCTCACTCTCACAGCTGAGTCTCCCTTGTGGTTTGCCTTCATTTGCTGAGTGTTTTTCAGGTTGGATACACTGCTGCAATCATATCTACCCTCATGTTCTGCCTAGTTGTTGCTGGGATCCTCCTTGTAAAATTTAGACTCATTTTCCTCTACTCACCTCCTCCTACTCTCCAGTCAGACTGACTGGAGACCTGACTCAGCCAGACTAACCTTCTGAGAGCTGTATCGCCAGCACCTGCCAGGCTACTCATTAAGCGCTCCAATAATCATCCCAAACTCACTTTCAGCTGTTGGCCTTGAGTCCCAGTTCACTGATAAAATTGGCGCCATTAGAAGAGAATTTTTAGATCCCTACCAGCATCCATATGTAATGCTCTGCCTTCTCGCCCATTATGAGAGATTAACTCTCTCTACCTACATCCATCTAAAACTATGCCCTCCATGGAAACTGGGTTCCATTCCTTCTTCCTTACTGAAGAACATCATCCTAGCAATTCTGTTTCTCCTACATCAACACATTTTCTCTGATAGTTTATTAGCATATAAATGCAGAGTTGTTTCTCCCACACTAAACACACACACAAAGAACCCCCCAAAAAACAAACAAACAAACAAACAAAACCTTTCCTTTATGTGCTGCCAAGTAGCATTAGATTACTTCGCTCTCCTATAGCAAAGTCCCTTGAAAGCATGGTCTACACCAGTGATGGCGAACCTGTGACACGCAAACTCATTTTTTTGGTTGATTTTTCTTTGTTAAATGGCATTTAAGTATATAAAATAAATATCAAAAATATAAGTCTTTGTTTTACTATGGTTGCAAATATCAAAAAATTTCTATATGTGACACGGCAGCAGAGTTAAGTTAGGGTTTTTTAAAATGCTGACACGCCGAGCTCAAAAGGTTCATCATCACTGGTCTACACTGTCTCTGATTGCCCTGTTTTCATTCTCTTTTAAATACTTTTCAATATGTCTTTATGCTCAACTTCACCAAAACTGTTCTTATCTAGGTCACCTATAACATCCACATTGCCAATCCTTACCCTCCTTGGCCTACGTGGCGTATGCAATATGGGTGAGCACTCCTCCTCGACAGTGGTCAGCAAACTCATTAGTCAACAGAGCCAAATATCAACAGTACTTCAAAATAGACTTTCCCAGGCTGAAAACTGACTTCTGCGCACGGGCCACGAAGTTTCAATCGCACTGTACATGCACCAGCACGTGGTATTTTGTGGAAGAGTCACACTCAAGGGGCCAAAGAGCCGCATGTGGCTCGTGAGCCTCAGTTTGCCAACCATGGCACTAGGCAAGTCTACTCTTCCAGTGGAAGAGCCATCAGTCATCTGGGACGAGAAAATCCAGGAAATTGTTTGTCATTGCCTTCAAAATACATCCAGCGTCTGACCATATCCACCGTGTCCATTGCTGACACCCAGTTGGAGCCACCATCCCCCCTTTGGATTATTGTGATTATCTACTAACTGGCCTTCCTGTTTCCTCCCTCGCTGCATTGCAATTTCAACATTTCTTCTCAACATATTAGTCAAAGCAATCTTTTAAAAATGTAAATCAAAGGATGCCTCTCTGTTCAAAATCTTACAGTGGCTTCCAATATCACTCAAAATAAAATCAAAGACTTTGAAATTACTTACAAGGACTTGAAGTATGTGATCACCAATTCTCTCCCCTGAGTCACTCTCCTAGTTTGTTCTGCTCCAGTACATGGGCCTTGTTTTCCTCAAACATACTGCCAGTGGGGAGAAAGATAGTGAAAAGTAATCATAATCTACTCTGCAGCAATGCTGCTTTGGGGTACAAATATCAACAAAATTGTACCCATATCAAAAAAAACCAATAACATTAATTATACATCTTAAGTTGAATTGCATTAAAGATATGTCTTATGTGAACTATATAAACACAATGCTAGACCCAATAGGTCCTTTACAAATACAGGGTGTCCCCAAAAATGTATAGACACTTTAACAGCTGATAGCTCAATTGATGTTTCTTTATTTTCAGACTTAATTCATTGGAATTAATGATTATTCAGTGTGTATACAGTGTGTACACCCTGTATATACACTGTCTCACTTCTCACCATTTACAGAAGTGATATATAAAATTTGCATTTCAAAATCTCACAGAATTTTTAAGAAATTTCTCTGGTGAAATTTTTCAATGTGCTTACTTCCGGGTGTGAAATGAAGCGACTTACAGTATAATGACTGGCTCAATGCCACATACACAACTAAAGGTAAATTCCAAGAACTTGGCATCTCTATTCATAAGACTATTTGGACTCTGCTCTAAATGAAAAGATTGTTTTTGTTCTAAATAAAGTACAAGTAGAGCATTTTAAATGAAAATAGGCAACACATATTAGTCATTTCCTCGTACATTTTATAGTTCAGTCATTCTAGGACCCAATGGGAACAGCAGAGTACTGACTCGATATTACTCTCTGCTATTGCTGAACTTCTTCCACACCATCACACCAGCCCTTTCAGATCTCATCTCATCACTGAGGGAACTGACAACCAAGTTGAAAGTGTTTTACTGCTGGATTATTTCCAGGATTTTTGTAGCCCTTTCCTTGGAAACAGGTTTGCCAATCTGTTTCCTACACATTCCAGACAATCATCATTCACAATGCTTGACCTCAAGTGTATTTTAAACATCTATTTCCAGGGACCAGCAAAAATAATATAAGTAATTTCTTTATCATTTTCCGTGGTATAAAATGGCAGCCACTTTGGCTACTTTATTTTATATAGTTTCCTAATATAGTTAAGTTAATGAATGCATATTGATGTTGATAACGGGGAAATCGAAGACTGCTCTGAAGGCTTCATTAAAGAAGAGAGCACCCAAATAAAAATGATAAATTCTTTATTTCAAGATTGACTGTAGCCTAACAAGTTAACACTCCAAGGAGCTTTCTCTCCCTTGTCACCTGGTGACAACAGCTGCTGCTACTTGTTAAGGAAAGCAATGAACCATTTATTATGCATTTACTAAATGAGAAGAATATTTTGAATAATAGATACACATTACAGCAATAGTTTGTTATAAATATATAAAAATAGCCTTGCACCTTCATGGTTCAGTGTTAATTATCAGTACAGCATGTAGGGGGCAGGGATCAGGCCTGTTGGTTTGGGATATAGGAAACGTTTCTGCCTTTAGAGGACCTGAAAGGTACAGATCTGGAAGAAGAGGGTTCTAAGTCAAGGAGATGTGGTGTCCAAAGACTCAGGTGCTTGAAAGTTAAGGTGCCAGTCTCAGTTGTTCAGGGGTTGGTAACCAAGAGGCTATTTTTGACTGGACCTCTGCTTGGAATCGCAGTTTAAACAAGTTAGAACTGGAAATTCCAGTTACTTTCAGATCTAAGAGTGGCCTGAGTACAAACTTAGGGAATATAGACATGTTCTTTAGTTATGCTAGAACTTAGGGTTGCAAACCGGCGGTCTGTGGGCTTTACAAGCAGCAAATGTTTCCCCCTCCCGCCTCACCTGAAGGCCTTTGGTTTGCAAATCCTGCTCCAGGATAGGAGAACTAGTTAAAGTGTTTCAGTAAAAGAACAGCATATGCAATGTAGTAGTTTCAAAACAGGAGTCTGGCTGTGTTGTTTAATAAGAACCAGAAAGCAGATAAACTGGAATGAGGAAAATCTACTAGGTCACAGTGGTCGGCAAACTCATTAGTCAACAGAGCCAAATATCAACAGTACAACGATTGAAATTTCTTTTGAGAGCCAAATTTTTTAAACTTAAACTATATAGGTAGGTACATTGTTATTAACTTAATTAGGGTACTCCTAAGGCTTAGGAAGAGCCACACTCAAGGGGCCAAAGAGCCACATGTGGCTCACGAGCCGCAGTTTGCCAACCATGGGCCTAGGAGATGGCACTGGACATTGGAGCAGTGGTTCTCAACCTTCTGGCCCTTTAAATACAGTTCCTCATGTTGTGACCCAACCATAAAATTATTTTCATTGCTACTTCATAACTGTAATGTTGCTACTGTTATGAATCGTAATGTAAATATCTGATATGCAGGATGGTCTTAGGCGACCCCTGTGAAAGGGCCGTTCGACCGCCAAAGGGGTCACGACCCACAGGTTGAGAACCGCTGCATTGGAGGCTGAAATGAAGTCCTAAACCAGCATGGGGATGTGACAAAGAGGAAAGGGGAATTCCCGAAGGCATTCAATAGTTTACTTACAAAGTATTCATGGGACCTCTAAAATGGTGCCCAAGAAGTCTTTGCCCTCATGTAGCTTATAACCTATTGTGGGAGACAGACCGCCATCAAATAACACAAATGAATGCAAAACTGTAAATGTTCTGTTTCAAAGGGCTGCACATGCTTGTAACAGCCAGGGAAATTTCAAGTAATACTTGAAGTTGGTCTGAAGGATCAGTTGGAATTCATCAGACACAGGAGGAAGGTGGGAGGGTTCTAGGCAGAAAACAGCAAATGAAAAATCCCTGTGTTGGGAAGACCTCGTTTTATTGCACTTTGCTTCGCTGAAGGTCACACCTGTTGTACTTTCTATAAATTAAAGCAAGACCCTCCACCAGCAAACAGATTACAACTGGCTTTATTCTGGTGGTCCGGAACAAACGGTGATATAGCTGAGATATGCCTGAGAGAAGGTCAGTGTGGCCAAGTGCAGAGAGCAGGGAGAGGGGGCTCACAGGAACACGCCAGGCCAGGCAAGGTCTTATTAAGGAGATGTGTCTTTATGTTAAGAAAAACTGGAAGATTATCTGAAAATTGTATGCAGCTGGGTAGTAGGGTGAGCTTTATGTTTCAAAAGAACATTCTGGCTGTGGCAAGGACGGCATGAGAGACATGGAGAAGGGTTCAAACCTTAACACTGCTGGTAATACTAAATTTTAGACAGAACATGCGGGTAAAATAAAATACTTAGCACTTTCTAAGATATATTTTGTGAAATACCAATGCAAAATGCCCTAAGGGCAAAGTGTTCCATGATTTAGTAACATTGGGAAATGCTGCACATTTTATCCCCTCGTAGAAATTTGCAATCAGTGTAGAACATTAAAGACTCATGCTGTGAAAAAAAAAAGCTAGAATAAAAAGCAAAGCATGTTTAACTTTGTGAAACCCAGAATATCATGTGTCGTAAATGTTTCCCTCCACGTCCCACGTGGTTCAGGGTTCAATATCTGGAAGAGGAGCCGCACACAAATGAAATAGAAAAGACAACAGATAATTTGGAAATATTGGGGGGCCAGGCGGGTAAGTCCAACTCAAGAGGAAGGACTTCCACCCGTGCTCAGTCCCCACAGACCTTTTATAGTCTGAGGTAAACAATGCAGTGGTTACCATAGTTACAGTTCTTGTGAGTTTCACCTGTTTTGATCATGTTTACACTCCCTGTACTTCCCTCAGCCTATTAGCTTCCCAGGTAAGATCTGGGGAGTGTTATAAGGTCAAGCCTAATTATGCTAAGAGGACTGAGCCCTCTAAGCTGGGACTTGTTTGTGACTTTGCCAGCAGGTCAGTCCGAGGCTCAACCCTATATCAGTTTCCCACAATCATGACTGTATCTAACCTTGAAACTTATTTCACATACAATACCTCTTGTGAAATACAAAGATAGACTGTCCTCTTACAGTATAGAACTGGTTTTAGTAGATGGCTCTGCCTAACTTTTCATACTGCTAGTATGGAGAAATATTTTTCACTTACATTTTTAAAAATAATATTGGAGAGAAAAAAAAAACAAGAATAGAATTTAACCCATGAGGCTATTGCAACTATACAAAAATGAAATAAATTTAGGAGTGAATAATAGAGATGGATTTACTTCTAAGGAACTGCTGTGGGGGAAAGTAATTTAAAAAAATAAGCATTTCAAAAATGACATGAATGATTACATACCTCCAATAATAAGAAAAGTACATGTGAGCAGCACCCAGCCTCCACGAACTTCTTAATAAGCCTTGCCTCCTGCTATTTAAGCCCTTGCTCTGCACCCTCCCATACTGACTCACCCTGCAGTTGACCAATAGAAGCTAGTGGGAGTGACTATGAATTCCAAGTTGTAAAAGACTCTACAATTTCCACGTTGGGCGTTTGGGTTTTTGGATTGCTTACAGCCACTAGGCCATGAGGACATGAAAGCTACCCATTTGGAAATAGCTAGGTGGGAGGAGCTGAGGTTCCTGTGACCAACAGCCAGCATCCAATTGCCAGCTACCTGAGTGAGTCACCTATGGCAGATCTCATAGCCTCAGGCACGCTTTACAGCTCCTGCTGACCTCTGACTGCAACTGCCTGAGACCCCAAAAGAGAACTGCCTGGTTGAGTACTTCCCAAGCCCTTGGCCTGCAGAAACCATGCAAGATAATAAAAGATCATTGGGCTTTTAAGCTATTAAATATTGGGGTGTTTTTAAAAGCAACCATCGCTAACTAACACAGAGTTCTTTTAGAAAAAAAATTGTTCTGAATAAGTGGTTCTCAACCTTGGAGGTACATTAGAATCACCTGGGAATCTTTTTAAAATCCTGATTTCTGGGCCTCATCCTCCGGAAATTCTGTTTCTTTGTTATGGGGTGGGGCCACAACATTAGTAACAAAGAAACAGAATTTCCAGAGGATGAGGCCCAGAAATCAGGATTTTAAAAAAGATTCCCAGGTGATTCTAATGTGCAGCCAAGGTTGAGAACCACTGTTCTGAATGATACTTTCTTGTTGATATAAGTCACAGAGATATACTTTGCCAATTAAGCATTAATGTTTCTCAAGTGTTTTTATGTGTCTGGCCAGTGTGGCTCAGTGGTTGAATGTCTACCTATGAACCAGGTCACATGTCCCTAGTCAGGTCACATGTCTGGGTTGTGGGTTTGATCCCCAGTAGAGGGCATGCAGAAGGCAGCCAATCAATGATTCGCTCTCATTGATGTTTCTATCTCTCCCTCTCCTTTCCTCTCTGAAAGCAATACAACATTTTTTAAAGCATTTTATTTGACTTTCAAATTTGCGTATTCTATGATCCTCAGAAAGAAAGCTCCAAGGATATCATCTGAAAATCTGCAGAGAAAAAAATATATCAAGATATAGTTCATAGGGACTGACAGACAACATCCCAGGCGCTAATGTACAGCCAATCTTCTTTAGAGGAAGCACATTGTCACAGGAGTGGGTTTTTAGAAGACTGTCAAATCTTGAATAGGATAAGCCTTCTGTGATGATGAATATGACATAAGGCTTTGAAAACTGCAAGCCATAGTGAATGAAGTGGAAAATGTTCACAAGGTGAAGAGATTAATCTCACACTTTGCAAGGTCTTTTCCTTAATAACATCCCCCAAACCCTTTCCACTCCTATCTCCTGTATAGCCTGCTCAATTAGAGGTAATAATGGAGGCCTGGGATAGAATGTAATTCATTTCCATGATCCCAACACTTCATTTTATCTATTAGCTTCAACCTTGTTCCTTATGTCTTACTCATATGCTTCTAACAGAGAAAAACGATCTTAAATTTTTTTCTTCCCATTTTTTTGCCCACTACGAATCGCTTTATGAAGTCTTATTTGAGTAAGAGCATTGCTCCAAATCAGAGACTCTTGGGAGAAAATGTGAGCAGGCATAACTACAGACAACCTATAAGAAAAATGAGCCTTTGGATACCAAAGAGTTGATGGAATGTCAGCCTGCAGACAGAAGGGTCCCGGGTTTGATTCCGGTCAAGGGCACATGCCCAGGTTGTGGGCTGGATCCCCAGTGTGGGGCTTGCAGGAGGCAGCCAATCAATGATTCTCTCTTATCGTTGATGTTTCTCTCTCTCTCTCTCCCTCTCCCTTCCTTTCTAAAATCATTAAGAATATTTTAAAACAAAGAGTTGATGGCTTTAATTCTAAGCATTTCAGTTTTATTTATTTCAGAATCATCTAGACTAAGAAACTGAAAATTTTATAATAGTCATAATGTTGAAGAAAATACAAATCTTCATATATTTTTACTTACGAAAAAGATATTCAACTTTCAGTTCCAGCTCAACATAAAAAGAGTTTCTCTGGTCCTTACAACAAGAACAAAGCTGAACAAACTGAAAATCAATGACTTTTCTTGGACTCATCAGAGAATCGAGGTCACAGAGCAAACTACCACCTCAAAATCTGGACAGGTAAGGTGCACACAGAACCACAGATGAGATCAATTTACTTGGAGCAGAGGCTGCTGGAGCCAGAAACTGGTAGAAACAGTAAATTGTGATTTTGATGAATTGCTGGAGGCTGAGTGTGGACTAACTTGAGAGGGAGGAACACCTGAGGCCCATCCCACACATTTTCACCAGTTTGACAACAGTTGCTCACAGTGAAGACCCCCAAAAAAATGCCCTTATGTTGCTGGCAGTGGGAGGAGAACAGCAACCATTTTGAAATGTCCTGAGTTTTTCCTCCATAACAAAGGGCTACTCTCAAAGGGAAAATAATTTGCTGGTATAAGGTCCTCCTTATCCTACTCAGGAAAAGAGCAATTATTCAAATTGTTGCCCCTACTCTTAAAACTCAACCATAAGAATACAGACAACCCAATCAGAAAATGGGCCGTAACCGGTTTGGCTCAGTGGATAGAGCGTCGGCCTATGGACTGAAAGGTCCCAGGTTCGATTCCGGTCAAGGGCATGTACCTTGGTTGCGGGCACATCCTCAGTAGGGGGTGTGCAGGAGGCAGCTGATCAATGTTTCTCTCTCATCGATATTTCTAACTCTCTATCCCTCTCCCTTCCTCTCTGTAAAAAATCAATAAAAACATATTTTAAAAAAAAGAAGAAAATGGGCAAATATTTGGATATTTCACCAAAGGAGATATACAGATGACAAATAAGCATATACAAATAAAATTAAGAATTTCTGTCCATCATATATACATACATATATATATATATATATATATATATATGTATATATATATATATATATATATATATATATATAGAGAGAGAGAGAGAGAGAGAGAGAGAGAGAGAGGGGGGGGTGATATGCAAATTTGGCCAGGACACTATAACAGGTCGATTGGACAGGAGGAGTTGCCTGTGCAGTGTCAGGGGCGGGCTAGCAGGGGCCTCAGCACGTGCCTGCGCTGGGGGAGGGCCTGATCAGCAGCAGCCGCAGCTGCTGCGGGCCCGGGGAGCAAGGCAGGGCCAGGCCTGCAGTAGCCGCAGGGGCTGCTGTGCTGTGGGCCCAGGTCAGGGCTCATGCAGGAGGCAACCGATGGATGTGTCCTTCTCACATTGATGTTTCTCTTTGTCTTTCCCTCTCTCTCCCGTGCTCTCTAAAACTCAATGGGAAAATACCTTGAGGCGACTCGAGGGTGGGCGGTGCCGCGTGATTTCGAATCGCCTGCTGGGCTCCTAGTATACTCATAAGAGAGTAAAAAGGCAGCACATGCACTAAAAAAGATATTCATAATAGATACATCTTTTTAAAAAAATATATTCTGAATATATTGAGAACTCCTATGGATCAATAGTAAAAGGGCAGACAAACCCAGCGGAAAATGGGCAAAAGTTTCTGAACAACTACTTTAAAAAGAGGATATCCAAAAAAATGAAGAAAAATATGAAAAGGTGTTCAACTTCATCAGTCATGACAGAAATGTAAGTCAAAACCACAGAGATTTCACTATATGCCTGCCACAATGTGAAAAGGAAAATAAACAAATAAATCATAATAGTAAGTAAGTGTTGGGGAGGATGTAGAGCAATCTGAAAGCTCATATGCTACTGTTGGGAGAGTAAGTTAGTAAACCACTTTGCAAAACTCTGGCAACCTTTATTACTGCTGCCCGTAAGAGGAAGGAGTTAAACAACTGGGTTTTGATCCGTTCACTGCCCTTACCGAGGGGTGACTCTTGGGAGAAAGGCTCATGGGCTCATCCAGTCTAATCTACTTCAAAACCAGCTCTCAGATAAATAGACTAATGATATCTGCTAGGAAGAAGTGACCTTAATATGAAATGCCCTTGGTAGGGTGTCCGGCCTAAGCATTACCTACAGGGAAAGAACCCAGGATATATGAGAAATGGCCCTCTGGAGAACTTCGTGTAAAACTACACAGCTCTTTGGCTTCGCAGTTTAAATGCTCCTGCTGTGTGAAGTGACCCTGCAAATGTAACATGGAGATCTCATCTATTACTCTGGGCCTGCGGGACTCATCCGACAAGGAAAGACAGGATCTGGGAAACCACCCTTGGTGCCCTAAACCTCTCTCTGCTCCTTCTGAAATTTTCAATTGCCTTCAAATTGAAATGATTTCATCAAGTTTGCTAAGGGATAAAGTTTTCTCTGTGATTATAGTGAGTTTTATTTGATAATTCCATCCTGTGTGTTAGCTCATACAATCAGACCCAAGAATCCCACTCATAGATAAATGCCAAACAAATCACTCACATCTAAGACCCAGAACTGTTACAGTCTTTGCTGCACTATTCTTAATGGCTCCAAACTGGAAAATATCCAAATGCCTTAAAGGAAAAAAATGGATAAACTGTGGTATGTTCACACAATGGGAGGCGTTTCAGCAGTTAATAACTTCAACTCCATGAATCATTAGGAATACTAGTAGCCCTGCGCACGAATCCATGCGCAAGTAGCTCCTTGCCTCAGCTGGCCACTCGCCCACCACGGCTGGTAGCTCTCCGCTGCTCATAGCTCGCTGCCCCGCCCTCCTGTAGCTCTCCACCACTTGTAGATTGGTCGTGATGTTATGGAGTAATGGATAATTAGCATATTCCTCTCTTAGTATATAGGATACTTCACAAACAATGTTGGTTGAATTAAGCCAAACTCAAAGGATACTGTATGTTTCTAAAAGCACAAAACAGGCAAAATTAATCTAAGCTGTTAAAAGTCTGGTAATGTGCACCTTGTTGAGAGCAGATAGTATCAAAGGAGAGCATGAGGGGACTTTGGGGTATTGTTTTGTTTCTTACTCTAGGCGCTGGTAAATTCAGTTTGTACAAATGTATCGAACTGTACACTTAGGGTAAATGAGCTAGAGGAATAAAAGTCTCCCTGTTGGAAGCAGTGCCCATAAATGGGTCCTTGATCTCCCACCATGGTCTCTTCCAGAGGCTTCTGAAGAGATCCCTATAAATTTCAAGCCAAAGTATTTATGCATATAATGTGGCAAAAGGTGGGGCTGAGTAATGAAACGAGAACAGCGGCATACTAGGATTGTAATTGAAAAGAACAACAAAACTTGTCAAGCAGATATAACTTTAAAAACTTTAGAGATAGCAGGTCATCTAATTTTTGATATTTCTATACCTTTATATTTTGGTTTTAAGAAAATATTTTTGTATAGAGTTTTAATTAAAAATTAATACTGTCATTCTACTCCACAAGAATATTCAACTTCCTATTATTTTTAGTACCTCCTAAGAACCTTAAAACATTGCTAACTTGATAATTCCAAATATATATTCCTACTTTCAGAAATTATGACAATGGTGATGATTATGATGATAATTATAGCAACAAATTCCCCTTAAACCTCTAATCTATAAAGATACTGTGATAAACACTCAAATATAGGTGTTCTTAATTCAGAGTCCAATAAAATTTAGAGATCCATAAATTTGAATGAGAAAAAAGACATCTTTATTTTCACTAACCTTTAACTAAAATTTAGCACTTCTGTCAATGGAAATTTAGCATTTCTTTCAACAGACATCACTAAAATGTTCATCATACAGATATCTTGAAATACTTGTTTATGCTCATCACTACATTGAAATTATGAGTTATCTGACTCTCCATCAGGTTTTATACAATGTGTAAAGAATCAAGTATATTCCTATGTTGCATGATATTTAATATATTAATCCTCACCCAAGGATATATTTTTCCATTGGTTTTTTTTTTTTTTAGAAGGGAGAAATGGAGAATGGGAGAGAGAGAGAGAGAGAGAGAAAGAGAGAGAGAGAGAGAGAGAGAGAAACATTGATGTGAGAGAGACATATCGATTGGTTGCCTCCTGCACAGGCCTTGACTAGGGCCAGGGATCGAACCAACAACCCAGGACATGCCCTTGACAGGAATCAAACCCACAACCCTTCAGTGCACTGGCCAACACTAACCACTGAGCAGCACCATCCAGGGCAATCTTTAATGTTTTGATAAGTGTACTTCAAAATTATTTTTAAATAATTCTATATATTTTATTTTATGAATTGAAAAAAATGTTATTTCAATTATATCAAAGGGTTTCATGGCACCAAAATGGTTAAGAACCTCTTAAATATCTCATTTAATTCTTACAATCTCTGAGATTGATATTATCATCCTCATTTTATATTTCATCCTCACCTGAGGATATGTTTTATTGATTTTAGAGACAGGGGAAGAAAGAGAGAAAGAAAAAAAATGTCAATGCTTGAACTAGCAACCCAAGTATGTGCCCTGTCTGAGAATCAAACCTGCAACCCTTTGATATACAGAATGACTCCAACCAACTGAGCCACACTAGCCAGGGCTTATCATCCTCATTTTAGAACCAAGTGAAATGAAGCATGGAAAGTTGAATGACTTCCCAAGGTTTACAAGACAAGTAAGTCCCAAGGCTAGGATTTGAACCTAAATTCATCTGACTTCAGAGCCTGTCCTCTTGGTCACTGGTCCATGTAGCCGATTACAAATTTAAATCCTAGCACAGCGGCTTTCAAACTGTTGTCTACAGGGCCCTGGGGTTCTTTGTATGTGCACTACGCTGTGCCAGGGGAAGCCCTTTGTTGATAACTTGGAATTCCATTTAAATTTTGCTTTTAAAACTTATTTCTGCTAGTGTTACAAAAATAAGTTTTCTCTTATTTCTGTTCTGTTTCCCAAATAAAAATAAGCCCATAAAAATGTTTTAAGCAATTGTCCTAAAATGACATAAAAATATACAACTCTTAGTCAGTCATGAATCAATGTAAAATATCAGTTATCAGACAAATACTTTTGTTATCAGCCTATTCAGCCATCTAAGGCTCCAAATACATCATTTCACTAAGTAATTTAACCCTTTAAAATTTTAATCTGATGGGACATCTCCAGTTGTGACTCCTCAAAGTCAATGATAGAACAGGGGAAGAGTCCCAGAATTTCTTAAGATTGAACCCACCTCCTCCTACTCCAATCTCCAAATACTAAATTTATTCCATAATTATTTTTATATGTATCTTTATTAATTTCAGAGAGGAAGGGAGATGGAGAGAGAAAGAGAAACATCAATGATGAGAGCGAATCATTGATCGGTTGCCTCCTGCACACCCACTACTAGAAATAGAGCCAGCAACCTGAGCATGTGCCCTTGACCTGAATCGAATCCAGGACCCTTCAGTCCACAGCCCAATGCTCTATCCACTGAGCCAAACTGGTGAGGGATATTCCATAACTTTTTATAAGACTTTCAATGAGCTAGTAGACTTGGCCATGCTGAAACTATGATGACTGACAGCATGCTAGATTTGGCTGTAGTAAATGTTTAGCATACATTTACTCAACCTCCCTAATATCTTATTTTTTGTTGTTGTTAAATTAAGCTTCTTGACTTGATTACTCCCTGTGGAATTTCTGTGTGTTCCATGGGACAATTTCAAGATTATAGATAGACAGAGTTTCAGATTTACAAAGATATGTTGCATGTTTGGAAATGCTATCATTTAAACCCCCCATTCAATTAGCAGAGTTTAAATTGAGGCAAGAAAGTTGCATCCACACATGCACACAAAACCCCCACCCAACACATTGGATTTTTTCCTTTTGGGGATATTATTCAGGTCAGAAGAGATAGAGATGGGTTAGCAAAGAAAGAGAAGTCTTTTTAAGATCCATCCCTTTTGTGATGAGTCAGAAGGAAGTACAGCAGCTGACTATACTACACTTGGGAAAAGCAGCGGATCCAGTATTCTTATTTCTGCCATTAAACACATCAGAGAGACCACTAGGGATGTCACTCAGCACTATTAACTTTCCCAGCAAGTATGAAACGGATCTTTGAAGATCAGATCCCAGTGCCCCAGAATATAAAGAAATGAGTGAAAAATAACTTGGGAAACAGATGCTGCTAGATGAGGAAAAGACTATGATAAAAACAGAGGAAGATAGAATCATAGTTGCGGAACACGTTTACCCCAAAATCTTGCTCAAAACAGCATCTCCATGAAGACTTTTTACTGATCTTGGATTTCTTATAACTGCGACAAGAAGAAAAGCCTTCTTTAATCTCTGACTCACCAGAAGTTTATATATCTGCTTTCAGATGAAGCTATCATTACCTTGTAATCTATCCTCTCTACCCCACTCCCTACAAAACAACACCAAGAGAATATAAATGATTTACATGTAGTACTACTATGCACTTTATTCGGCACTTTAAGCACAGAGCTATTCAGATGGTTATTACTGATATAAACAAAAACAACATATACAGTGGTTTTGGTTATCCTAGCCTCACCTTTCTTTTCTAGATTACCTTTGATCAATAATTATCAATCTTGCCCTAGCTGGGTAGCTCAGTTGATTAGAGCATTGTCCTGATATGCCAAGTGCCAAGGTTTCAGGGCTCATACAAGAATCAAGCAATAAATGCATAAATAAGTGGAACAACAAATTGATGTTTCTATCTCTCTCAAAAATAAAATCCTATCTAATAATAGACAAACATGGTAATTAATCATACCTCCGCTACCCTTCCCATTGGCTAATCAGGATGATATGCAAATTAACTGCCAACCAAGATGGCGGCCGACAGCCACGCAGCTGAAGCAAACATGAGGCTTGGTTGCCCCGGCGATGGAGGAAGCCAAGGTTCCCCGCCTGCTGCCGCCCGGCTCTGAGCTCTGGATGCAACAATGTTGCAATTATATAAGCTAAACAAACCCCAGATACCTGCTTTCAGCCAGCCGGCCTCAGAGCTAGAGCTGCAACAAAATTTCAATTACAGAAGGTAAATAAATCCTAGAATAAAAAAAGAAAAGAAAAAAAGGAGAGACTGGGAGCTTCAGTTGCAGGCTTGGCCCACCTGAAAACAGCCCTCAGCCCCTCATCCAGGCTGGCCAGGCACCCCAGTGGGGACCCCCACCCTAAAGGGGGTGCAGACAGCCTGAAACCAGCCATCAGCCCCTCACCCAGGCTGGCCAGGCACCCCAGCGGGACCCCCACCCTGATCCGGGATACCATTCAAGGCAAACCAGCCAGCCCCCACCCATGCACCAGGCCTCTATCCTATATAGTAAAAGGGTAATATGAAAACTGACCCTACCAGCAGAAAGACTGGGAATGACTGGTCACTATGACACACACTGACCACCAGGGGGCAGACACTCAATGGAGGAGCTGCCCTCTGGTGGTCAGTGAGCTCCCACATGGAGGAGCTCTGCTCAGCCACAAGCCAGGCTGATGGCTGCCAGTACAGCGGTGTTGGTGGGAGCCTCTCCTGCCTCCTCAGCAGCGCTAAGGATGTCCGACTACAGCTTAGGTCTGCTCCTCGCTGGCAAGTGGACATCCCCCGAGGGCTGCCGAGCTGCCAGAGGAATGTCTGATTGCTAGCTTAGGCCCAATCCCCTGGGGAGCAGGCCTAAGCCAGCGGGTGGTCATCCCCGAGGGGTCCCAGACTGTGAGAGGGCACAGGCCGGGCTGAAGGACCCCCCACCCCTGCCGAGTGCACACATTTTTGTGCACTGGGCCTCTAGTCTATAATAATAAAAGAGTAATATGCTAATTAGACCAGACTTCCTTTCAGACCTTCTGAATGAAGCCGAGGCTGCGAGGAAAGCCCAGGTCCTGGGTGCTGGAGGGAAGCCAGTGCCAGCAGCCAGGGGAAGGAAGGCCTACTCTTGCACGAATTTCATGCATCAGGCCTCTAGTCAATAAATAATTATCACTCTTAAGAATAGATAACTGTTCTCTCTCTCTCTCTCTCTCTCTCTCTCTCTCTCTCTCTCTCTCTCTCTCTGACACATGAAAATATCAGACAGATATTAAAGGAGAGAACAATTTAAGCAAACATCTGAGTCACAGTGAGAAGTCCAATAAGTGCCATAGGCATGAATTATGAACAAATTAGACAGACAGGGCCAGGGGCAGAATTGCAGCAAACTGAGCTCAGAAGCAAAAACATGGTACAGCAATTCATGACTCAAAAGAACAATTCCTCAGGCCTTCTTGTAACATAATCAACATCTGGATCTCACATATGATCTACTTCATCATCTCCCCACCAAAAAATTTTCAGCCACATCTTTCCACTTTCATGTTTCACCAGCATATTCTCAAACCCAAATTGCCACAGAATAAAATACACAAAACCTCCATCTTTAAAATGAAATCTCTTTATTTTCTGTGATAGCACCAGAGCCTAGAACAGGGCTGAGCACACAGTGGGTTCTCAATGTTTGTGTTAAATAAATGAATGACTTAATACTCACTCAACATAACTTGTTCATCTCTATGGGCATTCATAAGCAAATATATATTTAATGGAGACATGTGTAGGGCAGTTTACATGAATGACAATGTTAACATCAACCCTTTCTGCCAGGGCTTACAACCTGGATGGGATGAAGGACATTTCTATAACAAGATAAATCATGCAACTCAGCATGTGCTTTGCTAAAGTACACTCTTTGTATATTTATGAGAGAAAAACCATCACAGACAGGTAGATCTAGGAAGAAAACCTGCATGATAAGATAACAACAACATAATAATAGCAACAGTTATTCAATTTTTAAGAAAGTGCTCTATGTATATTATCCAATTCAAATAATTTTCTACTACCTTATAAGTGTGTACTCTTATAATCTCCATCATAGAGATGAGGAAGAGAAGGCCCAGGCAATTAGCTAAGGGGCACACAGTTAGCAAATGTGGAACTATATTTGGAACCCATGCTTTAACTACTATGTCTTACATAAAACAGTATAGGAATATATTTATTAATAATAATAATAATAACAGCTTCTATTATATATTGAGCACTTCCAATACACTTTACATATTTTATGTAATCTACATAACAATTTGATGAGGTAGGTTCAATCATTATTCCCACTTTACAGAGGAATAAACCAATTTAGAGAGGTTCAATAATCTTCCCAAGTTTCATAGGCAGTGAGACAGCCAAGTGCTGGCTGAGCCAGCCGAGCTCAACAGCCTGCACACTTAACCAGAGAACAAAGACCGGTCCTTCGTGGCAGGCAGCTTTAGAGATGAATCCAGGCAGTGGCAAAGAGTTCAGTCCTATGAGAGCATTTAAGCCCAACTGTATTTCCCACCCCCTTTAAAGCAATGTGAACTCTCTGAAACTTCTGTTTGAATGAAGACTGTCCCCTGCAATTGAAAGAACGTGATTTTACACAGGGATCTATTTGATACAGAATTCACTGTTGTAAAGAGATTGTCACTGTAGAGGTCTGAAATCTGTGCCAGGGCAGTGACCAGAAGTCTCTTTACAGAGCAATATGGACGGCCCTTGAAGCAGGTATGTGTCAGCTAAAACAATGAATGTTCCTCTCAGGACATGCACCAGTGCGGTCATGCTAAAAATAAGATATTACAGCCCTGGCTGGGTGGCTCAGTTGGTTGGAGTGTTGTCTTGTACACCAAAGGATTGCATGTTTGATTCTGGTTGGGGCACATAACTAGGTTGCTGGTTTGGTTTGATCCCTGGTCAATAAAGATTCGGGAGACAACCAATCAATGTTTCTCTCTCTCTTTCTCTCTCTCTCTCTCTCTCTCTCTCTCTCTCTCTCTCTCTCTCTCTCTCTCAATAAATATATCCTCAGGGGAGGATTTTAAAAAATATATTACAAATGAGGACTGTCTGATCAAATGACAGCATCATATTACAAATGATACTTTCTGGTCTACATAAAAAATAGTACCTTGATTGCCTCATCTGTCAATAGAGATAATACCTACTCCATAGGGTTGATGTAAGGATTGAAATTAGATAACACTTCTTAGGTGCTTCAACAGCTCCTGCCACAGAGCAAGCATATTTATTTGTAAGTATTATGTACAATCAATATTACTATAATCCAGCATGGTAATTAGTAATAATAATCACATCATCAATTATCATATGCATCACAAAAACAACAGATCCCACTGATTGAGGGAAGAAAACCAAGGAAGAAAATGATTCAGAAAGTGTGAAGGGAATCAGAGACAATGTATACACTTTAGAAAGTAAACTAATGTGATTCAGAAGAAAATAAACAATCACAAGTTAAAACCAAGTATGAAGTTTGGCCTATGGAGGGTAAATACCTACCTTCTAAAATTAGTAGCATAAAAGTACTTAATGAAACATCCAGGCACTCACTGGAGATTCTCAGTGCCACCCCTGAGAGGAAGAACTAAATCATGGAGGTTAGTAAACTCTCAATTGAGGGAAAATTACTAAGGTGCCATTTTCCTGAGGCGTCTTCTTGAGGGAAACAAAGTGATTCTTTAATACCTAAAATAGCTTCAGTATGGACCAGTATCTCGACTAATCTAAAATACAAAGCCTCAGAGAAGGTGTGTGAAAACTTATCACAAAGGGTCTAAGTATTCATGTATTATGAAAACTTACTGGAGGGTACACACAGATTTTTTTTAAAAATTAATCAAGGAAGTCAGGGGTTTCCAAAAATTCAGGGTGGAGAACGAAACATGAGCAGATATTTCCTACTGTGCTTTTTTCTACCCATAATATCTAATCTAATAAAAGAGAAACATGCAAATTGACCACATCTCTGCTATGCCCCAAGCCATGCCCACCAGCCAATCAGAGCGACTATATGCAAATTAACCCAACCAATATGGCAGCCGGCAGCCACAGAGCTGGAGCAAGCAGGAGGCTTGGTTGCCCTGGCGATGGGGGAAGCCAAGATTCCTGCCTGCCCTGGCCGGCCGAGGCCTCCGATCAAGGCAACAAAGTTTCAATTATAGAAGATAAAAAAATCCCAGATACTTGCTTCCAGCCAGCCTCCACTGGGAGCTTGGGTGGCTGGGGGCTGTGGTCAGCCTGCAAACAGCCATCAGCCCCTCACCCAGGCTGGCCAGGCACCCCAAGGGACCCCTACCCTGAAGGGGCTGTGGCCAGCCTGCAAACAGCCATCAGCCCCTCACCCAGGTTGGCCAGGCACCCCAGCGGGGACCCCCACCCCGAAGGGGCTATGGCCAGCCTGCAAACAGCCATCAGCCCCTCACCCTGGCTGGCCAGGCACTCCAGAAGGGACCTTCTCCCTGACAGGGGTGTGGCCAGCCTAAAAACGGCCCTCAACCCCTCACCCAGGCTGGCCAGGAACCCCAGCGGGACCCCCACCCTGATCCGGAACATGCTTCAGGTCAAACCAGCCAGCCCCCACCCATGCACCAGGCCTCTATCCTATATAATAAAAGGGTATTTGATACAGATGCTCAATGCAGGAGCTGCCCCCTGGTGGTCAGTGCACTCCCACAGGGGGAGCTCTGCTCAGCCACAAGCCAGGCTGATGGCTGCCAGTACAGCGGTGGTGGCGGGAGCCTCTCCTGTCTCCACAGCAGTGCTAAGGATGTCCGACTGCAGCTTAGGCCTGCTCCCCGCTGGCAAGTGGACATCCCCCAAGGGCTCCTGGGCTGCCAGAGGGATGTCTGACTGCCAGCTTAGGCCCAATTCTCCCGGGGAGCAGGCCTAAGCCAGCAGGTGGTCATCCCTTGAGGGGTCCCAGACTGCGAGAGGGCACAGGCCAGGCTGAGGGACCCCCCTCCCCTCCCCCCCCCCCCCCCCCCCCGCCGAGTGCACAAATTTTTTTTGAACCGGGCCTCTAGTAGTCTAATAAACAACTTGTGATCTTAATCCATCTGTATATTTTACAGAACCTTATGCCTTTTAGATTTTGCACGTGTTCCTTTGAAGTCTGTTCTTGTAGGCCTTCCCACCCACCTTGGTAAATTTTCACACACTGTTGCCTCAACCTCTCAAAACAATATCCATAAAGGATTATATATTATACTAGAGTTTCCTCAGCTCCCCAAGTCTCTCCTATTACTTATGTGGTTTTATATATATGGTGGTCTGAGCTAGAAAAGCTTCTCCCAGATGCCTCTTTCCCTATTATGAGAATGAACCCAAACTTTTTCAAAGAGATTGACAAAACTCCTAAGGACCAGACCTTGATTTATCAGCCTCATCACCTTTCATATTGATGTATCATCAAAGAATTCTTGGTTCCTTCATATAATAAAATTGCATATTCTATGTGAATCCATAGAAATAGTTCAAGATTTAGGTTTCATGAGTCTTGATCAGCCTGAGTACATTCCCATAAGGAGAGAATTGGAAAATCTTGGAATGTAAACAATAGTTCTCCAGACTTTAAAGTCCTGAGTGGCAAACAACACTTGGGGGCACAAATAAGATTTTTCAAGTCTTTCAGTTGATGATCATGATAGTAAATGTGATGGTTAATTTTATATGTCAAGTTGACTGGGCCACAGTCCCAGGTATTTGATCAAATATTACACTTGATGTTTCTGTAAGGGTCTTTTTTAGAGAAGATTAACATTAAAATTGGTAGGTGATCTTTGAGTAAAGCAGATTGCCCTTCATAATGTGGGTGGACCTCATCCAATAAAATATAACTGACCTCCCCTGAGTAAGGAATTCTGCCAGCAGACAGCCTTTGGACTGGAAATGCAACATCACCTCTTCCCTGGGTCTCCAGCCTGACAGCCTACTTTGCAGATTTTGGACTTGTCAGCCTCCATGATCAAGTTAGCCAATTCCTTAAATCTCCTCTCTCTCTCTCTCTCCATATATATATATATATATATAAAAATTTTATTGATTCTATTTCTTTGAAGAACTGTGACTAATTAAGTAAAAGAAAAATTTATAATTAATTAAAAATAGAATATGTGTGTTTTTGATAAATATGTATGGCATTAGAATGATGGACTTTTGACAAGGGATGAATTGAATTGCACAAAGTAGAGTTAATACATGTTTAATAGGAAATTTGTTGGCCTCAATAAGAGAACCCCAAATGGATAAAAGAGTAGAGGGATATATTTTTTTTTCTATTGTTTTTCTTTTTTAAAAAAATATATTTTTATTGCTTCCAGAGAGGAAGGGAGAGGGAGGGAGGGAGAGAGACAGAAACATCAATGATGAGAGAGTCACTGACCAGATGTCTTCTGTATGTCCCCTACTGGGGATTGAGCCTGCAACCTGGGCATGTGCCCTTGACCGGAATCAAACCTGGGACCCTTCAATCCACAGGCCGGCACTCTATCCACTGAGTCAAACCAGCTAGGGCAGAAAAGAGATCTTTTTAAGTTGGATAATAGATGAGTGAAGAACATAGAGAGTGCACTTAACTCACTGACTATAAGTTAAGTGCAATAGAAAGTAAATACTTTCTTCGTTACAGATGACAAAAATAGAATCAATGGATGAAAACTGTATTGGTAGATACGTTCAACAATTGAAATGGTCTGCCTCAAAAAAAAAAAAAAAGTTCATTTGGTATATGCAACAGCTTTAAAAACTGTAGGTTATTGTTTCTAGTTTTTTGCTCCTCTTCTGAAAGGTTACTTATCCCTGCTCATTTCCATGTAACTTGCAGGATCTTTCTATGGGTATGGACTTCCCTGACCCATGTTGGATTTGGCCACATAAAATGCTTTAGTCAATGACTATGAGGGGATGTGATATATTCCAGTGTTTCTTAAACTTCAGTGTGCCTATGAATTACTTGTAGATCCTGTTAAAATGAAGATTCACATTCAGTAGATCTAGAGGAAACCTGAGATGCTCTATTTCTAACAAATTTCCAAGTGATGTTGAAGCTGCTGGTCAGCAGGCCAAACTCTGAATAGCAAGATTTTATGCAGCATCTAAACTTTTAAGTGGCACCATGAATTTTCACCTTCTCTCTTGGTTTTCCCTTTGTCACAAAGCCAGCATGTCCTAAATTTGAGCTACCTTTTCAGCCTCGGTCCTGGAATGAGAAAACATGTGCAGCAGAGTCACAGCTACCAGCATCCTATATAATAAAGAGCTAATATGCTAATTAGACCGAACAGCAGAACCACCTTCTGGACATACTTCCCGACGACCTTCCAGACGAAGCCGGGGCTGCAAGGGGCTGCAAGGGCAGAGCCCCTTGCACGAATTTCATGCATTGGGCCTCTAGTGAATAGATATGACATATATGTTTTGGGATTATATATTACTGAAAAGGCTAACTAATGCATGATTCATCTATGAGGGTTTTCATAGAGGGCATTCAATGAGTATAGGCTTAATTGGTTTCATGTGTCTTTGCAAATCTAGATTGTAGGTCATACTTGCACCAACCATCCATAGACCATAGTTTCAACAGGTTCATGTGTTCCAATAATCAGCAAATTAGTAAAATACTGGGGTTGATTGATACTTCTCTCTTCAATTCCATATCCTGGGGATAGATCTGTACACCTGAGGGCCTCTTAACAATTCAAACTTAGCAAAATGTGCTTGGATGGGTAGCAATCATAAAGCCCAATTTGCCAACAACACTTTGGGAAGGACCTTAGGGAATAACAACTGATGTTTGGTTAGGACAGCGGTTCTCAACCTCTGGGTCGCGACCCCTTTGGCAGTCGAACAACCCTTTCACAGGGGTCGCCTAAGACCATCCCGCATATCAGATCTTTACATTATGATCTATAACAGTAGCAACATTACAGTTATGAAGTAGCAACGAACATAATTTTATGTTTGGGTCACAACATGAAGAACTGTATTTAAAGGACCAGAAGGTTGAGAACCACTGGGTTAGGAAGAAATGCACCCTCATGTGATTGAATAACACATTATGCCAGTAACTAAAAGCTTGGGATGAGAGATATTCCGGTGTAACCCAAAGAGAAGGAAGATAACAAAGGAGACTCCAGGTCAAAAGTGAGAAGTTACCTGTCCTGTGGCAAAACCATGAACTGTTGGTTGTTCCACGAGCCTAGATTTTAGATAAGCAATGTAGGTATGAGGTTGAGATGGTAACTATAGGACTTTACTGGTCCCAAGAGGTTTAGTAATTGCCTTGAGTAAACAGGAAAGCTGCCTGAACTGAAGAAAAGCACACCTTCCCCAAGGAAGCTGGAAAAGAAAACTCCCCACATTCAGCTGTACTAAGCCAGCTGACAGGCACTCCGGAGAGAAGGACTTTGGCAGCACAGAGGAAGGGGTGTTGCCAACTTCATAGTCAAGCCATTGAATTAATGTTGTTTTATCTTAATTAAACTTATTATTATAACCATGCATTAAGTGTAGCTATCTTGTATTTTGATATTCCCAGGAGGAAATGCTAGAAGAGGAACTATGCCAGCTCAGCAATATTCTGTGAGATTAATTACATAGGGAAATTTGCTAAATTGTGCTCTAACATGGATGCTTTTCTTGTACTTACTTTTTGGATTTTATGGTCACATTCTAAATTGGTTGGAATAATAGTAACACCTTTTTAAGACAAACTCCTGAATAAAGCCTCTAACAAAATCTACTGGTACAATATTTAATACAGTAATAATCAACTCATCTGGTACATGAACTTTAGTAGGTGATCACCATTTATCAGAGCCTTGTGAAAGCTCCCATTGGCAACAAAAAACATATTGTTAATATTTACCTTGCCAACTCTAGAATTTTGCAACAGATTTATTATATATCTGGCTAAGTAGCAATACTGCTGAGTGAGTATTGATCATATATCATAGAAACTGAAAAAAATTTCCCTTTCATCCTGAAATATAACTATCTGCATTTTTAATGCTCTAGAAGACCATATCTTGCAAGTGTTTAAGTAAACTGTTAAACATCCCTTTTAAGGACCGTTTTCCTGTTGCTGTGAACATAATCATACACATGCTTTTAATGAGTGATTTACTTATATTCATTTACCTGTTTCATCATCCAAAATATACTGCATATTTCTAGAGCAAGTTTCTCTCCCAAAGCTAAAGATGTCTTCTATGTGTCATGTCATGACATAAACTGAGAATGTCTGTGAAATATTTAGCAGTAATCATCATCATCAAACTTTACTTGGAAATCAGTAGAGTTATAGGAATATGGTAGTTAAACTAGATGAATAAATAAAAAACCTCAATTCCAAAATTAATGTTCATTTTATTTGCCTTTTTGTTTCTTTGTTTCTTTTATTTTTGTTGGTCAGTTTTTTTTTTTAATTAGCACTTAGAGAATTAGTTGTGCCATAGCCTTTTCAAGGGAATAGTAAGGAGAACCCTGAGTTTTCTGCACATCCTAGATAATGACTCACCATTCAACTTTGAGGTAATGTTCACACCAACACAATCTCTACTTGGTTAAGAATACTGCTCCATAGGAAAAATAATACTTATTTAATTCTCTAGAGAGCTACAAATTTTAATTAATGTTCCTAGAGAGCTTTTGACCTCTTTGAATGTGTGCTAGCCTTTGTATAATGATCTCTATTTTTGGTTTGGTCATATTTTTAAAATTACCTTTAAAATGACCTCACTGGCAAATATTGCAATAAAATGTTAGGTAGGTTAAAATGAAAAGAAGTCTACTCATTTTTAATGTTAAACTCATTACATTACACATAAGCAAAGGATGCCCTTTGACCTTCAACAAAGACATAACAGAAACCTGAGAATGCCAACCAACCATGTGAGAAGAGGCTATGACTATCTCCTGAGCATTTCTGTAAAGTACTGGTCTCTGTGACCTGAATTTTATCATTACCAAACCAGTAACAGCAATAACGCATTCCAGGAATTTTTAAATGCAGACAGCAACTGTTAAATGAAATGTCATGATTTTTACTCTGTAACTCGAATATTACTGCTTCTGATAAGAATTTAAGAATGGGAACATGTTTCTTATCCCCAATCCATGTTATGGGCCTTGTTTATGAAGCTAATGCCTCAATATTTAAATCCATAATTTTTAAATGTTGGTTTCCATGATATTATGCCTTCCTCATCCTTTTTTATTTAATCACAACGACAGTGTCTGCCTCAAATTTCTTTTATCTCTAGACCTCACTCTTATCAACTTTATGTTTTGTTTTCTTAGTTTTTTCCTTATCACTTCCTAAACAGTATGGAAAACAGCTATAAACTAATATTATAAATGAGACACAATAGCTTTCATTCTAAATATAGGTATTTACATAACTAATACAAAAATTAACAGAAAAACAATCCTTACCTATTCCAACTAGATCATACTCACAATTTACTAATCCAGTCTGCAAACTGTGTATACCCATAGTTTTCATTATACTTTTCAGAAGTTGTATTTAATTACAAAATATATTAAATATACAAAAATAAAGAAGACAGTAAGGGAAACATATATGTACTCTTCCCAAGGCAAGAAAATATTAGCATTCTATCAGAATCTCCCAACTTGATTTTATTGCTCCCTTCTGAGAAACAGCCACCATTGTGTGGTTGACATATAGTCTTGCCATCCATGTTTTCACAGACCAGTGTTTTCATAAAGAATAGAGAGCAGAGGTCAGCAAACGATAGCCTGTGTGCCTAAAATGCCATGGCCTGTTCTGTATGGTCCATGAGTTAGAGAAGCGTTTTGTTTTGTTATTTTTGTTCTTTTAAGGAATGAGGAGGGTGAGACAATTTTGTAAAATATTGTTTGGGTTCAGGAAAAAGGAACACTCAAGATTTCCCATGGGAGATATAAGTTGGTGGGCAGTATTTACAAAAAAAAATCTTTAAAATGTAAATGCCATTCGATCTAAGAATTCTCCCTTCTATTTCTTTATTTTAAAGAGATAATCAGATGTGTTAAAAATTAAGATAAAGAAGGTTGACTGTTAAATAATTTTTGATACATTCATATGACAACATACTATGTAGCCATTTAAAACCACTTCAAAAATTAAAACCATGTCCTAACCGGTTTGGCTCAGTGGATAGAGCGTCGGCCTGTGGACTAAAGGGTCCCAGGTTTGATTCCAGTCAAGGGCATGTACCTTGGTTGCAGGCACATCCCCAGTAGGAGATGTGGCAGCTGATCAATGTTTCTCTCTCATCAATGTTTCTAACTCTCTATCCCTCTCCCTTCCTCTCTGTAAAAAATCAATAAAATATATATTTTTTTAAAAACTAAAACCAATTTTTCTAAGATATTTCTAAATATATATATATTTTGTTTTTTAAAAGTATGTTTTATTGATTTTAGAGAGAGGAAGGGAGAGGGATAGAGAGAAACATTGATGAGAAACATTGATTAGCTGCCTCCTATATGACTCCACTGGGGATGAAGCCGGCAACCTGGGCATGTGCCTGACTAGGAATCAAACCAGTGACCTCCTGGTTAATGGGTTGATGCTCAAACACTGAGCCACACTGACAAGCTTTAAAATTTAATTATTCATTTATTTAATCATCTGAGTATATATTTTTCATTGATTGTAGACAGAGAGGAAGGGAGAGGGAGAGAGATTGCTAAAGTTTTAAAAGTCACATGTATACTATAATCCCAATTTGAATCAAACTCTATATACATAAGAATAATAACTTTTACTTGTCATGTTCCAGACATATATGTGTGTAAATTTATTTAATCTTCACAACAATCCTATGAAAATATTATTATCATTTTACAGATGGAGATGCCAAACATAGGGAAATTCAATAATTTGCTTAAGATTAGATAGTAAGTGGCACAGATGGACACACACACACATTATATCAGAAAATAGCACAGTAGTTGCTATTTTCCCACTAAGCATGGGAGTATGGGTCATTTTTGTTTTTATATTTTGAACATTTTATATTCTCCAAATTCCCCAAATGACCAGTTATTAATAAACCCAATAAATTATCTATAATAATAAAAGCATAATGTGCTAATTAGACCAGACAGTAGAATGACCTTCCAGACATCATTCTGGATGAAGTCACGGCAGCAGGGGCCAAGGCAGAGTGATTAGGGGAGAGCAAGCAGGCAGGAGAGCAGTTAGGGGCAATCAGGCAGGCAGGCAGGTGAGCAGTTAGGAGCCAGTGGTCCCTGATTGCAAGAGGGTGCAGGCCAGGCTGAGGGATCCCCACCCACCTGTGCACAAATTTCGTGTACTGGGCCTCTAGTATAATTATAAAGATGAATACTGTTTACTGTGAGAGCTGAGAGGAAAAAAAAAGTCTACTTAGTTATATGTAATACAAAGGTGTATTAATCCTCTTCATATATATTTTTTGTACCAAATTCTGGAAATTTAGCTTAGCCTTTGCATTGATTTATATTTTGCTGTGCATATTGTTTTCATGAAAATAAAAAACAAAAAATAGTAAGCCATTCCAATGCATCAGCTTTATTCTCACTATCAGTTACATTTGATATTAGGGGGATATTTCCCACCCCTTTCACCCTGGAAATATCTGATGCCAGGCTACAGCTCTGTCTGTGTTCACTCATTACCCTTAGCCAGAAAGCAATAGGTTCTGTAAGGAAAAATATTGCCCCATTAAACAAAGTGTCATCATTGAGAACAATCATTCTTTTTTATTTTTCCTGTGAGGTTATCTTAATAACTCACTCATAACAGTTATCTCCCAGGAAACATCTAGTTTCATAGAGCAGGACTGTTAAACAATATGAATTGGGTACAAATAGCACAGGATGAATGTTTCCAACCATGAAGGGCCCGTATTTATTAAAAATCTATACGAGGCAAAGACCACTGCAAACTGCTACCTACTGTTGTTAGAGAACTAATTTATTCTCACTTTTTCAGGGATCATGTATAGCTTGTTACATTTGAAGCTATCTTTCATCACACCAAAGGCAGCAAGATAAAACCAAAATGGCAAACCCAAATCTGATTTGCGAGACCAAAGATTTGTGAGAAATAATGAGTAATTGGCATTTTAGATCATCATTTTAATATCACTGGACTTATAATGTTTTAATGAAGTGAGTGAATTCATTTTATTGCCTTTCCTCCAACATGGGATTGGCGGAAAATTTTCCCAAAAAAGTTAAAGTTAAATATTTGCAAAATATAGATTTTGTTGCTATGGGGACTCCACATTCATACTACATATGCATAGGTGCCAACAGGATGAATCTCTAGCTCAAATGACCTAGGTCCAAAACTATATTCTTGTTGTATTTATTGCTTTCTGCTCAATTGGCATTTATTTATAATACAGACTTGACTGACAGAATTATCATTGAGGTCAAACATAAATTTGAATTGCTCAGTGCAAGGCAAGAAGAAAATGCTATTGGGAACATTTACCAAAACTTGGCACATGACAACCTCAAGCATAGGGCTCATTGCATAATGTTTGAAATAATGTATACTGGAAACCAGTACTTTTAAGCTCACAATATTTTATTTTTTTAATCCAATGCTAGTTTTTCATTGATTATTGCTTTTCAAGAAAGAAATGAAGATCATACAAAGGAAAATAAATATCTAGTTGCATAGCAATCACCTGATTTGGGGTGGTTACTATATTTTCCAAAGTAGAATTACAGTTCATTTTCTTTTAGATGTTAGGGTTAAAATTTCATTTACTTATCACAGTGTATTAGTTACCTATTCCTGTGTAACTAATTGCCCCAAAATTTAATGGCTTAAAAGAACAAAATATATTATTGTACAATTTATGTAGGTACTTTCACTACCTGTCCTGCTTTAGGGTCTCTCACAGGCTGTAATCAAGGTGTTACCAGGCTGCAGTCACCTCAGTGCCCACCTGGGGAAGAATCCATTTCCAAACTCAATTATGTGGTTGATAGCAGGAGTTAATTCCTTGCTGGCTGTTGGCCAGAGGCCACCCTCAGTTTCTAGACACATGAGCCTTTTCTACATGGCAGCTTGCTTCGTCAAAGTGAAAGTCAAGAATAAAAGAGAGAATCTTTTAGCAAGATAAAGCATCCTACCAATATGCAAGTCAGAATCTTTGATACTTAATCATGGAAGTGATATCCCATTACTTTCAATTACTCTCTGTTTTAGAAACATGTTAGTTGGTCCAACCCAGACTCAAGTGGAAGGGGTTGTGTTGTACAAAGGCATGAATTCCATCTTAGAAGTCTGCATGCCACACACAATTAACATTGTGAATTAAAACATGCTTACATTGAGAAGTATTATAAATTAAATTCTTATTTATTTTATTTACATTTAAAAGTAAGTTTCATCAAAAGTTTACAGTAATTCCAAGGTATGAAACATACTCACACAGAGGGGACAGGAAGGGGAGTGGGAAGAGCAAGATCAACTTGGAATTTAGAGTTCCAAGATAAAGAGCAGAATGGCACTTCTTAAAAAAAATCTTTTTTGAGGGGGAAGATGGTGGTGTAGGTAAATGTCTGTACTTGCCGCCCCCCAAAACCACATCAAAATTACAACTAAAATACAGAACAACCATCATCCAGAACCACAGGAAAGAAAGCTGAATGGAAGTCCTACAACTAGAGACGTAAAGAAGAAAGCACACTGAGACTGGTAGGAGGTATGGCGGTACCAGCACCCACATGTGCTGCTTATTTAATCAGGAGGGAGATTGTCTCTGAGGAGGCCATTCAGAGGAGCAAGGGGCCCCAGACCCACACCAGCCCAGGTTCCCAGAGCTAAGAAAAGAATTTCTCAGAGTTACTGAATGTGAAAACTAGGGCAAGTAGGGCTCAGTGACACAGAGGCTGCTAGAGACCCAGCTGTTCCTCTTAAAAGGCCAGCAACATAAACAACTGAACTTACAAGGCCCTGCTTCCTCTGAGCTCCAGCACCAGGTCTAGGCTCAGGGGAACATGGACACATATGAGGAGGAACTGGATAGTCGGGCATCGGGGCAGGAACATTGGGGCAGCTTTCTCCCACACAGGGGTGCTCACAGGGTTCATTGTTCCTGTGCTGGAACCTTCCTGGTCTCAGGGATGACTGGCAGCCATTTAGGTGATTCCCTAAGACCCCACTTCATCCAATTTACAACCCCACCTAAATTGTGTGTAGTGGCTTTTTCATATGAATGGCCTGTCCTTGTCAGGCTAAAAACCTGTCAAACAAGCTGCAGCTGGGTCAGGAAGACCCTAACCCAGCGGTTCTCAACCTGTGGGTCGCAATCCCTTTGGCAGTTGAACGACCCTTACACAGGGGTCGCCTAAGACCATCCTGCATATCAGATATTTACATTACGATTCATAACAGTAGCAACATTACAGTTATGAAGTAGCAATGAAAACAATTTTATGGTTGGGTTACAACATGAGGAACTGTATTTAAAGGGCCAGAAGATTGAGAATCACTGCCTATCAATAAAGGGCCCAAGACTCAGCACCAGCCTGCCTTGCTTCATAGCTGAGCCTCATTTGGGCACTTCCAAACCCAATACCAACAGGAGGAATATGCAGATTTCTCTGTAGCTCCTGCCAGGTGGCCCCAGGCAATGGCTCATTTTGCACCTCCCTGGAGACCCAAGAGCCAATGTACCCAGTGGTCAGTGTCAGACCACACCAGATTACAACTCTACACATCCATAAGCAACACACTCAAGGGCAGACTCAGTGAGTACCAAAGCCCCACTGAAGCAAGCCCTGATCCATAGGGGTGTGTCTTGCACAGCAGCTCTCCTACTGTAGTTGCAGCTGGTCCTCAGAGCCAGTTGGCCTGGAGGTCAATTCCTCCCAGTGACACCAATAGCAATCAAGTCTCAACTACAATGAGATTGTGCTCACAGCCCACAAAGGGGTGCACCTAGAGCTCCCAGCTCAAATGACTGGGGAGGCTGAGCCACTGGGGCCTATAGAATACATACTACACAAGGCCACTCTACCAACTCAAGGAGACATAGCCGCTCTACCCAATACATAGAAACAAACACAGGGAAGCAGCCAAAATGTGGAGACAAAGAAACATGTCACAAATGAAAGAAATGAAAGAAAGCAAACTACTGGATATAGAGTTCAAAACCACAATTATAAGGTTACTCAAAAATTTTCTAGAAACCTCCAAAAAAAAAAAAAGGAAAAGAACAAGTCAAAAATTAAGCATACACTGATTGAAATAAAGAATAATATATAGGGATTCAACAGTAGAGTAGAGGATTTTGAGAATCAAATCAATGATTTGAAATATGAGGAAGCAAAAAACACCCATTCAGAAGAGCAAGAAGAAAAAAGAATCCAAAAATATGAAGATAGTGTAAGGAGCCACTGGGACAACTTCAAGTGTACCAACATTCACATTATGGGGGTGCCATAAGGAGAGAGAGCAAGATATTGAAAACCTATTTGAAGAAATAATGACAGAAAACTTCCCCTACCTGGTGAAAGAAATAAACTTACAAGTCCAGGAAGCGCAGAGAACCCCAAACAAGAAGAACGTAAAGAGGCCCACACCAAAACACATCATAATTAAAATGCCAAGGGCTAAAGACAAAGAGAGAATCTTAAAAGCTACAAGAGAAAAGCAGTGAGTTTCCTATAAGGGAAGGCCCAGAGGACTGTCAGCTGGTTTCTCAACAGAAATTATGCAGGCCAGAAGGGAGTGGCAAGAAATATTCAAAGTGATGAATAGCAAGGACCTACAACCAAGACTACTCTACCCATCAAAGCTATCATTTAGAATTGAAGGTCAGATGAAGAGTTTCACAGATAAGAAAAAGCTAAGGGAGAAAATAATCCAAGATGGCGGCATAGTTAAACACCGGAAATTGCTGCCTTGCACAACCACTTCAAAAATACAACTAAAAGACAAAATGGACATCATCCAGAACCACAGGAAGGCTTGCTGAGTGGAAATTCTACATCTAGAAGGAAAGAGAAAAGCACACTGAGACTCAGAGGACATGCGGAAGTAAAGTGCAGAGATACTGAGGCGCACGTGGAAAGGGCTGGCAACTGAGGACACGGTTGTCTTTTTCAATCGGGAGGGAGTCTCAAGCTCCTGACGGCTCTGAACTCCAGTTCTGGGTCAGTCTCTGCGGACCCAGACTCATACAGGGAGAAACTGGACTGTCTGGCATTGGTCGGAACTCGAGGGTGGCTTTCTCTCAGAGGTGCTTGCAGCGATTACCGCGGGGCGCTGAGATGCGGGACCACTTAGGGTAGGACTGAGGATCTGCCATAGCTGTTTTCTCTGCCCTGTTGATTCCCTGAGACCCCGCCCCACCCAAGCTGTGCCCAGAGGCTTTTGCATATGAATGACCTGGCCCTTTGCAATCTGAAAATTACCTAACAAACTGCAACTGGGTCAGAGAGACCCAGAACTTCCAAAAGAAGGCCCAAGGCCCCACGGCAGCTTGCATTGCTTCACAGCTGGGACTCATCTGGGCACCTCCAAATCCCAAACAAAGAAGAGGAATCTGCAGATCTCTCCATAGCTCCTGCTGGGTAGGCTCAGGCAGAGGCTAAATTAGCACCTCCTTAGAGATCCAAGAGCCAGTGTACCCAGTGGTCAGAGTGGGACCATCCAGATTACAACTCCTCAGATCCATAAGGGACACACTCAGGGGGCAGACTCAGTGAGCACCAAAGCCGCACTGAAGCAAGTCTTGCCCCAGAAGGATGTCTCCAGCACAGAAGTTCAACCACCATAGATACAGCTGATTCTCACAGCCAATTGGCCTGGAGGTCAATTCCTCCCAGTGATACCTACAACAATCAAGGCTTAACTACAACAAGACTGTGCACAAAGCCCACAAAGAGGTGCACCAAGAGTGTCCACCTCAGGTAACTGGGGAGGCTGAGCCACTGGGCCCTATAGTACACCTAGCACAGAAAGCCACTCTATCAACACAGGGAAGTATAAAAAATGTGGAGACAAAGAGACAGGTCACAAATGACAGAAATGGAGGAAAGCAAACTACTGGATATAGAGTTCAAAACCAAACATAAGGTTTTTCAAGAATTTTCTAGAAACTGCCAATAAATTTAGTGAGACCCTCAAGAAATCTAGTAAGACCCTCGAAGATATGAACAAGGACCAACTAGAAATTAAGCATACACTGACTGAAATAAAGAATATTATACAAAGTTCCAACAGCAGACTAGAGGATCACAAGAATCAAGTCAAAGATTTGAAATATGAAGAAGCAAAAATCACCCAACCAGAAAAACAAAAAGAAAAAAGAATCCAAAAATATGAAGATAGTGTAAGGAGCCTCTGGGACAACTTCAAGCGTACCAACATCCGAATTATGGGGGTGCCAGAAGAAGAGAGAGAGCAAGATATTGAAAACCTATTTGAAGAAATAATGACAGAAAACTTCCCATACCGGGTGAAAGAAATAGACTTACAAGTCCAGGAAGTGCAGAGAACCCCAAACAAAAGGAATCCAAAGAGGACCACACCAAGACACATCATAATTAAAATGCCAAGAGCAAAAGACAAAGAGAGAATCTTAAAAGCAGCAAGAGAAAAAAAGTCAGTTACCTAGAGAGAATCTTAAAAGCAGCAAGAGAAAAAAAGTCAGTTACCTACAAGGGAGTACCCATATGACTGTCAGCTGACTTCTCAACAGAAACTATGCAGGACAGAAGGGAATGGCAAGAAATATTCAAAGTGATGTATAGCAAGAACCTACAACATAGATTACTTTACCCAGCAAAGCTATCCTTCAGAATTGAAGGTCAGATATCTGTAAAGAGCTTCACAGATAAGAAAAAGCTAAAGGAGTTCATCACCACCAAACCAGGATTATATGAAATGCTGAAAGGTATCCTTTAAGAAGAGGAAGAAGAAGAAAAAGGTAAAGATACAAATTATGAACAACAAATACACATCTATCAACAAGTGAATCTAAAAATCAAGTGAATAAATAATCTGATGAACAGAATAAACTGGTGAATATAATAGAATCAGGGGCATAGAAATGGAGTGGACTGACTATTCTCAGGGGGTAAAGGGGTGTGGGGGTGCGGGAAGAGACTGGACAAATATCATGCACCTATGGATGAGGACAGTGGGGGAGGGGTGTAAGGGCAGAGGGTGGGGTGGAAACCGGGTGGAGGGGAGCTATGGGGGGAAAAAAGAGGAACAACTGTAATAATCTGAACAATAAAGATTTAATTTTAAAAAAATAAAATAAATAAAATTAAAAAAAACAACATGATGGCAACAAATACATACCTATCAACAATTGAATCTAAAATCAAAATAAATGAATAAGAAATCTAATGAACAGATTAAGCTGGTGAATAAAGTAGAATCATAGGCATGGAAATGGAACAAACTCAGAGGGAAGGGGGGTCTCAGAAGGAAGGGGGTTGGGGGTGGGTGGGAAGAGATTAAACAAAGATCTTATATGCATTACCTATGGACACAGACAATAGGGTGGTGAAGGCCTGGGATGGGGCGGGAACTGGGTGGAGGGAGACAATGGGGAGAAAAAGAGGTAATCTCAACAATAAAAAATTTTTAAAAATCTTTTTTAAGCAACACACTTAGGAAAATGATAAAAGCCACTTGACTTTCATAACTGCTTTCCTCTACTCAGTGAGGTAGATTCATCAACTAGTTCAGGGGGCATAATAAGACTAGATTGATGCCCATTGTTTCTCCATGTAACTGCTCTCCCAATTCTGAAACACTTCCCATTCCCAAGATGGACATTAGGTGAGAGTATGTGGGCCAGAATCTCTATAACAGATCCTGGAGGGATTCTACCTTTTCTCCAGGTGGGAAGAACACACTCCTTATCTATCACACACACCCTCAATCTATTATTTATAGCAAAATTTGATAATCTTTCTTTCAATAGATATTGATCCTAATATTGCCAATCAAGGATTTAGGATTGGTTTGGTTTGGCCTTGGAAATCAAAAGCACTTTAGAAGGGTTTGTTTTTTTGATTATTGCTCTGCATTGAATTAAAATAATCTATTGAGGACTTTAAAGGACTTCTTTGTCCTGGGATCTATGGACCCTCACCTGGTACAAAGTTTACTCAATAGTCAAGGAAATAAGAAAAAAAAAGTGGAGCCAGAGAATTCTTTAGTTATTAGTTCAAAATATTAATCTAAAGCATAGGTCTGGGTTGAAGATGTGAAGATCATTTTTAAATTTCCCAAGTGATTCTGATTCATAGTCATCTTTGAGAATCCCTGATTTTCAGCATTTATTTTGTGGTCAGTATAGTAGGAAGCCATTTGGGTTCAGAGCAGTGCCACTATCTGAGTAACACTGGGCAAGTTATTGCTTTAAATCTTAATTTTTCCATTTATTTATAAAATGAAAATATTTTATGTAAATTATACATTTATTATTAATACATTTAAAGCTCTTACCTTAGTTCCTAGAATATTGCAGACACACAATAAAGGTGAGCAGTGACAATAATTATAATCATATATTAGAATATAATAGACATTAAATATTTGCCATTGGTGATTCTATTTAAGGTTCATGTACCTGACAATCCCCTGAGATTATTTTTAGGATATATCCCTGGATTATTTTGAAGATACATGTTATAATATTTTTAAATTAAAGTGTACATAAATATCAGGGCACATTTTAATTTTATTCTTTCATCCATTTGAGAAGTGCTCTGGGTAATCAGGATAGAGCAGGCAGCAAGGCACACAAGGATCAGGGGCCAGAGTTGATACTCTACTTGAGAGAGACAGACAATAAACAAAAAGCAATGACAATATGATGTCAGTTAGTGGTTATTGTTATGAAGAAACATGAAGCTGGACAGAGGGACAGACAACTGTAAAGTTGTGGGGGAGTTTTGAGTATCAGAAATAAGATGAGGATGAAAGGTCTCCCAGTGAGGGTAACAGTTGAGCAGAGATCTGAACAAAATTAGGAGTGATAGAAAATTCGGGGGGCGGGGGCAGGGCGAGGGGCGTGTTAAGCATTCCAGATAAGGGCATAGTGGGGGAAATAGCCCTGAGGAACACCATGAACCTGTTTGAAGAACAACACAAACACATTGTAGGCCAGAGCCCCACTGAGAGCAGGCAGAGGGCGGTGGGTGGAGAAGTAGCCACGAATCTTATGATATTTGTCTTTTTGGGTCTGGTTTCTTTCACTTAGCATAATGTTTTCAAGGTTTATCCATTATTCAGTATGAATCAGAATTCTGATTTACATTTTTAAAAGATCATGCTTGTTGCTATGGTATAAACTCACAGTAAGGGTACAAGAGTGGAAACAGAGAGAACAGTAAGACTGAGAATGCTGGGCCCTGGTGAGAGATGAGGGAGGTTCAAGATGACAGAAATGTAAGCGCAGAGAAGGGACCAGATTTATAATCAATCCATCTACTTATCTGGATCTGTCTATCATTTTATCTATCTATCTATCTATCTATCTATCTATCTATCTATCTATCTACCATCTATCTATCTGTCATCTAACCATCTTTCTATGTACAGACAGACATATGCATGTGCACATATGTGTGTGACTTGGATGGCCAACAGTGGTGCATCTGGGTCAGGCTCTAGGCAAAGTTGTGATTGATTTTCAGTGAACTTCTTCCCTTTTTTGCTGCTGTCCCAGCCCCCAAGTCCCCAAACCTCAGACATTCTCAGGCATTGTCTAGAGCCCAAGAAGTGAGCTGTAATGAGGATTTAAAATGTTATCAGCAAGAGCATTCACTTTGGAAAAAGTATGAACATCCCAAGGTTACTGACAATACTCAATTGAATGTTTAATTTGGATTTTGCTTGAAAGACCAATTTCCTTATTAGGACAGAATTTATGGCACAAACCTTTCTCTGTTCACCCCTCAATGAGTATTTCCAGAGTCTCCTAGGTGTCCAGCATTCTGCCAAGCATTGTGAGTAGTTAAAAACTATAAGACATGGTCCTTGCTCTTTAATATAGTTTGGGGTATAAGGCATGCACACACAATAACTTAACAAGTTAAGACCAATGCAAATAATAGTGTAGTGATGGCCATAGGGAAGGGGGAAAAGGACTGGGTGGAGGTGGGCAAAGTAGGGGAAAATAAGGATATCTGTAATAGTGTAAACAATAAAAATAAAGTTTTAAAAAAATGAAGTAAATCAGACAAGAATGCACAAAGTTATTCATTACATAAACACATTTTTAAAGGTTAAACTAAAAATTAAATCTGGAATACTGAATTATAAATCAGCAGTTCTTCTACAAAAAAAAAATATGGTTAAAATACTAGTGTGCTGCAATCAGGGTTAGTTTCGTTCACAGTAAACTCTTGGGACAGGTTATATCACAGTCATCCAACAATGACTAAAACAATACCTTCGAGCCCAAATCCTCTTCTAGAATCTTGCCACACATTGACAAAAGGTAGCTTTTATGTTCCCTCCTCTTCATCCTGGGAAGACTTTGGGGACTGGCTCAGCCACTACAGTAGGGAAGGTAGACATCATGTGACTTGTGGTCCTAAAAGGCCAGGTACTTTTGCCTTGTTTTCTTGGGATGTTTGTTCTTGGAAACCAACTAGCATCTGTGAAAAAGTACAAGCAGCCAGGGAGAGGCCTGCATGGAAAGGAATGGAGGCCTCCATCTCCCCCTCTGGCTGAGCTTCCAGCCAGCAGCCAGCACCAATTGCCAGCCATGTGAGTCAGCTGTCTTAGAAGTGGACCCTCAAGTGCCCCACTGAACCAGCCCTTCTGACACTGAGTGGACCCATTCCACTAAGCCATGTCCAAAGTGCAGTGTGAGAACAAACAATATTTTTTAAGTCACTAAATTTGCCTGGATTGTTTCAACAATAGGTAAATGAACTATCCTGTAAAAACCAAGCTTAGCTTTCACTGTGTTCAGCTCCGTTTTCTTAAATAGGGAGAAAAGGGATAGAGTTACATTAAAACCTTGAAAAATGAATGTAACCCACAGTCTGTCTTAATTAGTGCTCAAAGTAACTGTTTCTAGTGTATCATCTATAGTTACTCAATACATATAAATTACTGTAAAGTACTATAATGCAACAAAATGAGTTTGCAGATCTAGAAAATACTTCTTTGCAGTTTTGTCAAGATCTGTGTATTCCCAATGGGAACAGGTCTTGAATTGTTAATAATATCCATCTAGTGGAACAAAGGGAATAGATATTTCATGCTACAAGACTTTGGAGAAGGGGAATATGAATGAGAGTCGGAGTAGTCAGACAAGACATCTTAAAGAAGATAGAACTTGGGCTGCATGTATTTGGACAAGCATATAGTATGCACCAAGAAAGGCAAATACTATGAACAGATGCCACATGGTGAGAGGTCTTTTTTTTAACTCTATTATTGAAAGGATGACCCAGTGTCTTTTCTAGACCAACTTGTCTAGAAGAGAGGAGAAACCTTAAGGAGTGAATGAAAGGAGAGGCCATTGCTTACGAAGCTAAAATATAAAATCCTTTGGTATCGGTTTGAAATCTGGATGAGTCTTCCAGTAATTGCTGTCAATTTCCTATTGTATTAATATACATTAATTTTGGATCCAAATAAGTCTTTTTCATGGATTTTTTTTCCTCTCTCTCTCTCTGCTTGAGATGTGCAATAGCACACTTTGTATTAAAAGGAAATTAACTATTATTTTCTCAAACAGCTCCTCAAAACTTAAAAACACATATTAGTTACATTTATATCTCTAAAGTAAACTCAATATTTATGTAATAGGAAGAGTCTAGTGGTTTAAATTCTCAGTTGTCTCAGTCTTTCTTATTATTCTTAGTAGTTTTAGTAAGAACCATTGACAACTGTATGCATCAGCTAATTGGCAGGTTCAAACCTGCTGGAATACAGTATCCATTTTGGCACAGTCAATCCACCTCTGTCCACCCCCCATCCCCACCCCCATTTCAACATCCTATCCTTAATATCAAGTTAGCCCTTCCCTCGCTGTAGTGGTTGCATATTCATTCATTTACCCATTATAATGTGTTCTAGGCACTCTTCCAGTCACTAATGTCTGTGACCAAGTCTGAAAAAATGATTTGTTGGTCTCTGGGAACAGATATCAATTTCCAAGGTCTTTGAGGTAGACTGATAAATAGCTCTCCTCTTATGTTCCAGTTCTGAACCCAATAAGATAAATATGTTGCAGGTCATTATATCACGCAGATAAATCTGGAGTGGAGGATGTAGTTTATATTTGTGGACAAGTGAATTTCTCAATACTGAATCTCAGAATTCAACAGAAAATAACCTGTGTTGGATCAGAGAAGGTGTTTTGTGGTTTCTTTGTTGTGGTTTTTTTAATACATACTGTAGTACATCCTCAATTTGAGAGAGGCTCTCTCTGGAGGAGCAGGATGTAGTGGAGTGTGCTCCTAACTCCTCATAGCAAAGGGAACAGAAGGACTAGAGCTACATAAGCCCAGTTTCTCTCTCCAGACTCCCAAACAGAGCGAGAATGTCGAGGGAGGTCAGAAATCTTATCTCTAGAGAATTGCTTGCTCGTGAAATAGCAGCAGGCATTGGCTCATGGAACTAAATTTGGCCCATCACATGTGTTAGTACAGACTGCAAGCTAAAAGTAGTTTTTATATTTCTTAGTGGTGGTTGAAACAAATCAAAAGAAGAAGACTATTTTGTGACACATGAACATTATGTAAAGTTTAAATTTCAGCGTCCACAAATAAAGTCTTATTGGATCGCAGCCATGTCCATTTGTTTATGTATTGTCTATGGCTGCTGGCAGGGTACAGTGGCAGAGCTGGGTAGTTGTGAGAGATGCTGTATGGCACAGAAAGTATAAAGTATTTGCTATTTAGTCTTTTACACACAAAAAACAACAACAAACCCTTGTTGATCCCTGACAAAGAAGGACTCATGCTGGCTTGAGGAAGAATTGTCCCTGCGGTTTTTGGATTTTTCCTGGAGATAATCTCCTTCTATGTTCCTGTACTTGCTATGCAACCAACGGTCTCTCATACACCCCTAACCCCACCCATCCACGGCTGAAAACCTGGGAGGCATTTTGTGACTTTCCTTAGCTCCCTTATCTAATTAATCATGATTTATTTTCTGTTTATTTTTCTTTTAAAATGTCTGAAATTGTCTTTCCCATTTTCCTGCTATTGCCCTAGTTTCACCATTTCACACCAGGATCCCTGGGGCAATTTTCCAATTAGGCATCTTACTTCCAGTATCTCCACAGTCTTTTAGAATTGAAAATAACTTAAAGAGAAAAAAGAAAAAAGAGTTTCTGTTCAATACCCTTATTCGCAAAAGGAGGAAACTGTTACTCTGGGAAGCAAAAGTGACTTTCTCAAATTTGTAAATCTAATTCCGGAAAGACTAGACCAGGACTCCAGATCTCCCAAATCATAGCTTAGTGAACCTTCTACTGTGGCATGCTCTCTCTTCACATTGCCTTTTGCACAAAATTTTCCAAAAAAAACCCTATTGATCAAGTCAAGCTTATAATCTAAACGAGGGGTCAGAAAACTATAGTCTATAACCAATTTTGCTTCCTACTTGCTTTTTTATTTTAATCCTCACACGATGATACATTTTTTTAAGTTGATTTTAGAGAGAGAGGAAGGGAAGGAGAGAGTGAGAAAAACAGCAATGTGAAACAGAAACATCAATCCATTGCCTCCCATATATGCCCCCACTGGGGATCAAGCCTAAAACCCAGGTATGTGCCCTGATTGGGAATGGAACTGGCAACCTTTTGGTGTACAGAAAGATGCTCCAATCAACTGAGCTACATCAGCCAGAGCTTCCTACTTGCTTTTTGTAATTAGGTTTTATTGGAGCATAGTCACTATCGTTTGCTTAGTTATTGTCTGTGGCTGCTTTTGCACTACTGTCTTCAGCATAGTTGAGTAGTTACACCAGAGACTGTATGCCTCACAAAACCTAAAACATTTACTCTCTAGTCCTTCATAGACAAAGCTCACAGAGCTGCAATCTAGACTTAGTCACAGTCCTCTACCACCTTGCTCATCACTTTCTGTGGCACTGATACATTTACAGTAATAAAATGTCTAAATGTTTTTTGAGCTAAGCACATGACAGCCTGAAAGGAAGACTACATTTCTCAACTTCCCTCAAATCTTGGTGTGGCCAGTGGAATTCCTAAAAAAAAAAAAACAGTGGACTGTGTATGCAACTTCTAGGAAGTGTCCTTCAGGGAAGGAATTGTCTTTAAATGAAGGAAGCGTGCCTTTCTCTTCACTTTGCTCCTTCTTTCTGTTTGAATGATGCCAAAATAACTACAAAACCCAACATGCACAAGATGATTTTGGATTTGAAGTTCATATATGATGGAGCCGACATGATGGAAAGCTCCTGAGATTTTGACATGGAAGTGTTTGTCCTTCGGCAGACCACATAGCTCTAGGTTTTTAATGAGTAAGAAACACAACTTTATGTTTAGAAAGATCCTCTGTTAATTAGAATTTTTCTGGCCCTTGTAATTCATCCTAAGTGCTTACACTTTCTAATAGGGAATTTCTCTTGCAGACAAACCAATAGCTCTACAACTTGCTGAGTTAACTATGCTTATTCACTCATCCATTCTTTTCTCATGCTGCTAGCTCATGCTGGACTGCCCACCCTCTCCTCCTCCATTTGAACACATTTTACAAAGTACTTGAAGCAGTTGAAGTTCTATCCACATCCTAATGCATTTTATTCTCCTTTCCTATTTACAGTTAAGTGCAATGTATTTGGACTAGTGAGATTGCATACTGCATTACATTCTTTGAGTCATGTGTTTGGTCCTTTACGCTCAGTGAGAATGTAGACTTTTAAAGGACTGGGGTCATTTCTTTTGTTTTATCTTTATTTCCAGGGTTGCCATAATGTAGGTTACCACAAAATACTTGGTGAATTTATTTGAATGAATCTGTGCTAAAATGAGCCATACTTTCACATGAGCTCACATGTTCTCATTCTTTATACTCAGAATATCTGTCAATGCCTGAATCATACTTCAAGAACCACCCAAAAGAAGATCTGTTTCATGATAGGTCATTTGAAACTGCATATGACAGACGTTTAAGGCCAAGAGCTATGTGCTGTCTGGTAAAGCCATCATGAGACAATGCACATTGCCATCATGTATGATAAGTTGGACAGATGTGCCATGCTCTCAACAAAGCAGGTCCAATTCCATATTCAAGTTCTTTATTATTTATGAGATTTAAAACAATCTTTATTGTTGAATGTATTACATATGTCCCCCTTTTACCCCATTGACGAGATGCTTTGAGGCCCTGGAAGCTACATAGCCATACCTTCTGCCTACGTGATAGCACATTAGACAGATATGTTTCAACTAAGGAACAAAAAGCTAATCGGATACTGTTTACATTTGTCCCAGCTCAGGAAGCAAACAGAAATGTACTGGCTTGTCAGGACTCAAATGTCAGAGCTCAAAAGTTTCTTGAATCAACATCGAGGCCTTTTGCTCCCTGAGGAACTGTGGAAGGTAGACGAATCTTATTTGTTTACAAGGTGCAGGACCATTTCTGTAAACACAGCCTGCAGTTCTGAAATGGTGGTATGTGATCTGTCTATTCACATTCACTTCCAGCAGAGCTCTGAGGACCTGCCTACAAATGGATCAATTCCAGTGTCAGCCAAAAGCTACCTGCAGATCAGTGTCAGGAGCTGCTGAGGGGGGAAAATGGAGTGAGAGCTATTTGAGCCCTGGCTTTTGGAGCACAGGAAGTTGCTTGCTCCTGATTCTTTGCACTCAGAATATGAGGTAGCCCTATGGCCAGCTTCCCCTGGCAGACAGTTCCTAATCAGAAGAGGGGTGTGAGATTATGGGAGAAGCAGAAACTCATCAGAGGGCCGAAACAGAGTGGGTCTCAAGTCTTCTGTTTTAGTTAAATTATTGCTGTCTATGTCCCCAAAAGCTTATTGTCCCAGTTTTACTGAACATTTAATTCAATCTTCTTGATTCTGTCAGCTGTTACTTTTTTGAAGAAAAGAGACATAGAGGGAGGAGAAAATATGTGTTTGGACTCGGTTCAGAAACTGATTTTCACTCAGGGATGAAAGGTCACTTCAGTAAGTTTAAGGTCCAGAGCATATAATTAAAAAAGCAAGCAAAAAAACTTTCCCAAATGATTTTAATGTGCAGCAGACTTAGGAATCGCTGACTTGGAGTATAACCATGTGAATATCTCTCTCAATTTCCCAGGAGTCAGTGCTACAGAGTTAGCACTAAAATCTTGGCAAAAAGGAGACAGAAATAAATAAAATATGTAATATTGGTAGTTTATTGGTAAATAAATAAGCAATGGCCATTCCACTTGGAAAAAAATTTAAAGAATTTAAAAATCTTCTCCCACCATAAAATAGAGAGCTGCTTTTTTTAGATTCCATATATAAGTGATATCATACAGAATTTGTAGAAAGAGAGTAGAATAGTGGTTACCAGGGGCTGGGTGTGGGGGATTTGGAGAGATGTTTGTCAAAGGGCGCAAGCTTGCAGTTTGAACATAACAAGTTCTGGAGCTCTAATGCACAGCATTGTGATTAGAGTTAATAATACCGAATTATATACTTCAACGTTGCTAAGAAACTATATGTTAAATGTTCTTACCACCAAAAAAAAAAGAAGATAATTATGGGACATGATGGAGGTATTAGCTAATGCTACAGTGGCAATCATATTGCAATATATGTGTCTAAAATCAACACACTGTGCACCTTAAGCTTATACACTGTTATATATCAGTTACAGCTTAACAACAACAATAATCTATACTAATAAAACTATAATATGCTAATTAGAGTGCTAGTCTTCTGGACATCCATCCAGACATCCATATGGACAACTCCCCAGCAGCTGCGAGGCCCAGGGCTCAGGCCTCACAGCCGCGGCAGCCGGCAGTGGCAGCAGCAGCAGGGTGATAGGGCAGCACCTTCCCCTGATTGGCCTGGTTGCCTCCCACAGAGGGAGGCCAGACTGCAGCTTAGGCCCACTCCCCATGGGCCTAAGTCATCAGTAGGACATTCCCTGAGGGCTCCCAGATGTGAGAGGGGACAAGCCGGGCTGAGGGAACAACCCCCGCCCCCGTCCCAGTGCACGAATTTTCATGCACCAGGCTTCTAGTAATAGTAATAACAAAAGAAAAGAGACCTGCTGCTGCAGACAGTTCCCCCACCCCCCATCTGTGTCATGAGGTTTGAGAGCTGGGCATCAGGCAGGACTCCAGGGCTCAGGGGAAGCAGGCAGAGATGAGGACTACAGGATTCCATGAGTCGCAAGGACACTTCTGGAGATGGAAAAGACTTGAGTAGGAAGGGGACGTCCAGAGATCTCCAAGTGGAGATTCAGGTAAGCCTACCATTGTTCTTACCCTCATTATCTCGACTGTCTTCATCCAGACTCTTAGGTTTATAGATGAAGAGCCAAAGGTGGGCACACGGTTTCCACTGACAGGTGACTGACAGCACTAATTAAGCACAGAACTTGGTTGAAGGCTGGATTTTCTGAATAGCATTTGGACCCTTGGGGTTGATAAAATATAAATTTCTCAGCAAGTGCAGATAAACCGGAAAGGCTACAAAAGATGTTTTTAAGATTTCCTGGTAGGGAGGCTGCACTGTTCGGCAGCGGTGTTCTGTGTAAAGAACAGATGGCCCAAAAGTAGTGTCTTGAGCACAATGAGGTTGGGTGGAGGGGCAGGAGGTCAAGATAAAAGTGCATGGGGATATTTTTATAAAGTAATAGGATTGGATAAACAGAAAAGGGGGAATCAAAGAGATGTGATGTCTAATAAAAGGAGTTAAGATGCAAGAGGGACAGTGATCAGAGATAAAATTAAACATGAATACTTTTGTAGCATGCTGCAGGTAATATGAATCTTTTAATCCCTATCCATCAAATAGAAAAATATCCATCCAAAACCTCCAACTTGGAGTAAATACCAGCTTGCATCACTGTACTAATGAAAATTTAAAAAAAAAATTGTAGTGACACTTATTCTCAAATGAAATTCAGCCTCATAATTACAAGGACATCACATTGAGTAAATGGGCTACTGAATACATATTTGTGAAGAATGCCATAAGGAAAACTGTCATTTGTTGAGCACCTACCGTGTGCTGGACAGAATGCTAAGTGTCCCACATAGATTATCTCAGAAATGCTCAGAGTAATTCTAAATATTACATATTATTTGTATGTTATATATATGGAGCCTAGGTTTCTGAGAAATAAGTTGCCCAATTTACTCAACAAGGGACTGGTGGAAACAGGATTGAAACTGGGGAGTGTTCGACAAGGCACCCCTTGCATTTGCACTCTGGTTTTAAGTATAGATTCTATGGATTGCATTTCCCATTGGCTTCTATCAATAATTTGATTCCAAATGGTCATGAGACAGAGGACCTCTCTGATTTCTCCTTTTCTCATTCACCATGCTATTACCGTGTGATTGCAACCACCCAATTATCATCAAAAGGGCAACCTCTCTTTTTTGTATTTTGTGTATTCGCAGCTGTAAACCTACTTTGCCCACCCCTGTATTTTTCTACAGTACAAAAGGCAGCAATTTCCTCACTTACTGTTAATATAAAACTTACATGTGGATAACTGGGAATATTTTTGTTGGACTCTATCAGATCTGAGCAAATGATCGTTGCTTTACCCATGCAATGTAGCTGGCAAAGAGCTCCTAACAGTGATGGCGAACCTTTTGAGCTCGGCGTGTCAGCATTTTGAAAAACCCTAACTTAACTCTGGTGCCGTGTCACATATAGAAATTTTTTGATATTTGCAACCATAGTAAAACAAAGAATTATATTTTTGATATTTATTTTATATATTTAAATGCTATTTAACAAAGAAAAATCAACCAAAAAAATGAGTTCGCATGTCACCTCTAACTCGCGTGTCATAGGTTCGCCATCACTGTCTAGGAGGACTGTCAGCTCTATCGTTTTCTTGTGCTTATATAATTGATATCATTTTAAAACTATAATCTTTATAATAATATTGTAAGCTTCTTTCCCATTTCCTGAGGTGTATTTATTTAAAACTCAGTAACAAGTTTTGTAAATCCATTCATCCAATGTCACTGTGTGGCAGAACCCAGATCAGACACTAGTGGTGCCACTGTCAGCCCATTCTCAGTATAGAAATAAGCTCTTGGTGGGAAACCTCACTTACTATACATAATACATCCTAGTGCAAAACACACATGGCAGCTAGTGCCTATAGGGACACTTAGTAAAACTCCATTCATTTTTTTAATACTTAAAAAGTCAATACAAATAGAAGTTCTAATATTTGCTTCATACACCATAATGAGTGCCCACACACCTCTTTGTAGACTTCTATTGTGGCCAACTCCAACTAGATGCCCGGCCAACACCAAAACAACTTATCCAAAACAGAATAGCTCTTTATTCTTTATTTTCTACCACAAACCAAAAAGTATTCCTTTCCTATGTTCATATCACTAAATATTAAAAAATAATTTCATTATTATTATTATTATTATTATTATTATTATTATTATTTTGTTAATCCTCACCTGAGGATCTTTTCCGTTAATTTTTTTAGAGAGAGTGGAAGGGAGGAAGGTGGGGAGAGAGAGAAAGAGAGAAAAACTGATCCATGTGAGAGAGATGCATCAATCGGTTGCCTCCTGTACATGCCCAGACTGGGTCCAGGGATCAAACCTGCAACCCAAGGACATGCCCTTCACTGAGAATTGAACCCAAGACCCTTTGGTGTGTGGGCTGGTACTCTAGCCAGAAACAACACTCGCCAGGGTGAGGGAAACACATTTTTAACAATGTATGTCTCGAGGTGATGGTGTTATAAGTGATTATTACTTAATTTTTCATACCCTTTCATATTTTAAAAATTCCTACCATGAAAACATGTACATATATGTATACACACATATACACATGTATGTGTAATACATATATTTTTCACTAAAAACACTTTTAAAAATATAAAATGTATTTGAATTTTCTATGCTATGCAGCCAACAAAACCTTGTATATATGTGTCTCCAGGTTGATTTGGCTGCATATCAGAGCAAATCAGATACATGCCCTCTCCCTTTGAGGCCTAGAGAAAGGGAGCCTGGAAGTGGCAGGAGAGCTCCAGCGGAATCAATGCCTGAGGCTCCCCGAGCCTCTCTGCTCCACCCATAGAACAGGGCTTCCTCCTGCAGGACACCTTCCAGGCCATTCTCTCTGCATCCCCAGCAGGCAGAGGATGAGAGAGGGTAGGCAGAGGGCACAGCTCCCTCCGAGTGAGACCCCTTTGGGGAGCCTCCTGGAAGCCCTACCCAACAACATCTCATTGCCACCACTATCTGCAGCGGGGAATTGCAGCCTTTGCCTAGACATACATTGCTGTTTAGAATATATTCCAGTTTCCTTGTAAAGAGGTCGGAAAGAATGGCATTTTAGTAGGCAATTGGCAGGTTCTGCTACACTTACAATAATAAAACTGCCTTTAAAACTTTTCTTTAAGGTAAGATAGTGGCAGGACAACAAAGAGAGGACCTACACAAGGGAAAAAGAATGGAGAAAAATAGATGTAGAAAAAAGTTAAGACTCACAGGAATCCAAGCTTATTCTGTCACCCTTAAGAGAGGAAGAAAAGGCTCAGCAATGGATTCAACTATCAGCTATACAAAGTTTCAAATATACCCAATATCACTTTCCAAAAATAAATGCAAAGAAAAATGAATTTGAGGAGAAAAATATGAAGGACTATAAATCCTGATGTGTCATTTATTCTTCTTTATCTCTTTCCAGGAGTCCCAAGAGTTACAGTTAATGTTGAGATGAGAGTAGGTATTGGCAATTAGAGTCTGGTTTCTCTGTGTCTCCCTGACTAAAACAGAGATGGCTGAGATTCCCATAATGTATAATTTGTATTTCAAAGAAATCAGTCCTGTCTGGTCACCTATTCTATGGAGTTACTACTTCAATATACTACTTGCCATTTAATAAATGTATTGCTTTTTATATGGATTACATAAATATAAATATTAATAATGTTAATGTATATAAAATTTAAAAAGAAATTTTTATAAATATACATATGGACATATGCAGGCATAGGCAAAAATATATTTACAGTTGTTTGTATGAAAAAAAACAGGCAGGCTATGATTATTACAATAGCTTTATTAACTCAAAAGAATGTCACTCACAACTATAAGCCCATTTTTGCCCACCCCTGTGTTTTCAAGCCATAATAAGTCATTCTTCACAATAGTGTCAAGGGTATATTATAAAATTATCAAAGCAAAATGATTTTAAATTCATTTTGAAGTTAAAAGTTTACACCAGGCAAATGATTTTGGAAAAGTTGGAACACAGGGGATAGCAGAAAGCCTTAAAATAAAGCAGTAAACATAAAGGATTTATTCCCATCTTATCTAGCTATATAACTAAAAAGGTCATAAGAAAATACAACTTTCTATGTAAACTGTAAACTAGCTAACTATAAGACTAGCATTTCTGAGTAAACAGGTGGTCAAAAACAAAAAAAGAATTTGATGTGTGTGTGTAAAAGGAACCACAATGTTTATTCTAAAGACAGCAATTAGGAAATGCTCACAATTATAGCATGACCATATTCTATCTCCTCTGAGCCAAAGTTTAATATAGGTACACGTTATTTGATTGAACTTTACTTCATTGCACTTCACAGATACTGCATTTTTTTTTTTTTTTTTTTTTTTACAAATTGAAGGTTTGTGGTAACTCTGTGTCAAACAAGTCTAGCAGAGTCACTTTTCCAGCACATTCGCTTACTATGTGTCTGTCGCATTTTGGTACTTTTTACAGCATTTCAAACTTTTTCATTATTATGTTTGTTATAGTGATCTGTGGTTAATGATCTTTGATGTTGCCATTGTAGTTGTTTGGGGAACCAAGAAATATACCCGTATAAGATGGCAAAGTTAATTGGTAAATATTTTGTGTGTTCTGACTGCTCCAATGAGTGGCCATTCCCGTTTCTCCCCCTCTCCTCAAGCTTCCCTATTCCCTGAGACACAAAAATAAAATATTGAAATTAGGGCAATTGACAGCCCTACAATGGCCTCTAAGTGTTCAAGTGAGAAGAGTCACACGTTTCTCACTTTAAATAAAAAACTAGACATGATTAAGTGTAGTGAGGAAGGCATGTCAAAAGCCAACCACACAGGCAGAAAGCTAGGCCTCTTGCAGTTAGCCAAGTTGTGAATGCAAAGGAAAAGTTCTTGAAGAAAATGAAAAGTGCTGCCACGGGGGAGAAAACAGGAAAGTAAAACAGCCTTATTGCTGATTTGAAGAGAGTTTCAGTTGCCTGGAAAGAAGATCAAACCAGCCACAACGTTCCCTTAAGCAAAAGCCTAATACAGAGCCAGGCCCTAGCTCTTTAATTCTATGAAGGCTGAGAGAGGTGAGAATTTGCACAAGAAAAGTTTGAAGCTAGCAGAGGTCAGTTCATGAGGTGTAAGGTGTAAGGTGTAAGTCATCTCTGTAACATAAACGTGCAAGGTGAAGCAGCAAGTGTAGAAGCTGCAGCAAGTTATCCAGAAGATCTAGCTAAGATAACTAATGAAGGTGGCGACACTAAACATCAGATCTTCAATGTAGACAAAACAGCCTTAAGTTGGAAGAAGATGCCATTGACGGAGGAGAAGTCAGTGTTTGGCTTCAAGCTTTAACAACAAGGTTGACTCTTGTTAAAGGCTAATGCAGCTGGTGACTTTAAGTAGAAGCCAATGCTCATGTACCATCTGAGAATCCTAGGGCCCTTTAGGAGGATGCTAACTCTATTCTGCCCGTGCTCTATGAATGGCACGGCAAAGCCTGAATGACAGCACATCTGTTTGCCGCATGGCTTACTGAATATTTTAAGCCCTACTATGTTGAGACCTTCCGCTCAGAAAAAAAAGATTCCTTTCAAAATATCACCGCTCAATGACAATGCACCCGGTCATCCAAGAGCTCCGATGGTGATGTGCAATGGGGTTAATGTTGTTTTCATTTCCGCTGACAGAACATTCATTCTGCAGCCATGGGTCAAGAAGCACTTTCCAAGTTCAAGTCTTATTATTGAAGAGATACTTTTTCTAAGGCTATAGCTGCTAGAGATAGTGATTCTTCTGACGGATCTGGGCAAAGTAAATTGAAAACCTTTAGAAAAGGACTTACCGTTCTAGTTGGCATTGATAACACTTGTTGACTCGTGGGAAGAGGTGAAAATTCACAGGAGTTTGGAAGGAGTTGATTCCAACCCTCATGGATGACTTTGAGGGGTTCAAGCTTTCAGTGGATGACGTAACTGCAGGTGTGAAATAGCAAGAGAGCTAGAATTAGAGGTGGAGCCTGAAGATATGTCTTGAATTGCTGCATTCTCATGATAAAACTTGAATGGATGAGGTTGCTGCTTATGGATGAAGGACGACAGTTTCTTGAGATGAAATCTATTTCTAATGAAGATGCTGTGAAGATTGTTGAAATGACAACAAAGGACTTAGAATATAACATGAAATTAGTTGATGAAGCAGCAGCAGCAGCTTTTGAGAGAATTGCTTCCAGTTTGTTAAGAAATTCTACTGTGGGTGAAATGCTATCAAACAGCGTTGCATAGCATAGCAGCGGTTCTCAACCTGTGGGTCGTGACCATTGGAAAACACATACAGCATATCAGATATTTACATTATGATTCATAACAGTAACAAAATTACAGTTATGAAGTAGCAACGAAAATAATTTTATGGTTGGGGTTCACCACCACGTGAGGAACTGTATTAAAGGGTCACGGCATTAGGAAGGTTGAGAACCACTGCCATAGAGCAATCTTTTGTAAAGAGTCCATTGAGGCAGTAAACATTACTATTGTCTTATTTTAAGAGGTTGCCACAGCCACTCCCGCTTCAGCAATATCAGCCTTGTCAGTCAGCACTCACTGAGGCAAGGTCCTGCGCCAAAAAAAGAATATGATTCCCTGAAGGCTGAGATGGTGGCTAGCAATTTTTTTAACATTAAAGTGTATATTTTATGTTTTTTCTCTGTATTGAAATTATTGGGATGTCATTGATTAACAAAATTATACAGGTTTCTGGTGCACACATTCCACAACACATCCTCTGTACTCTATATTGTGTGCTCACCACCCCAAGTCAAGTCTCCATCCAACACCACTTATTCCCCCATATCCTCCTCCAGCTTAGCCCATCCTCCCTACCCCCCAACAATCAACACACTGTTGTCCGTGTCCATGACTTTTTTCTCATTTCTTTTTCATTTTTTTTGCTCAATACCTCCACTCCCCCATCCAGTCTCCCAATACATACACACACACACACACACACACACACACACACACACACACACAGCTATCAGACCGCTCTCTATGTCAGAGAAAGACAAGTACCATCTGATTTCTCTCATATGTGGAAACTATTAAACAAAATGAACTAACAAGCAAAATAGAGACAGAATCATAGATAGAGAGCAATAAAGTATTTTTAACTGATAGGTACATTATTTTTTGACATGATGCTATTATACACTTACTAGACAACAGTATAGTGTAAACATAACTTTAACATGCACTAAACAACAACAAAATTTGTGTGATTCACTTTATTGTGATAGTTGCCTTATTGCCATGATCTGGAACCAAACCCTCGACATCTCTGAGCGACGTGGTGTACTATTGGGACATTCCTTTCCATGTCATCCCCACGACTTGGATCTTTCTTATTTGAGAAATGCAAAATTGTGTCTATATTTATAAAGAGCCTATGCAAAGGAAACATAGGAATAAAAGTATCTGTGAAAAGTGCTGACACACTCCAGGATCAACAGAAGGTGTCTATGTTGTTCTCCTAAAAGTGACAGTTCCTTCCAGTGCTAAGCTATCAGGTCTGTTATGAGAAACCTTCTCCTCCAACACACAGCGCTGTCCTTTTGATACTAAGCAATAGGATGCTGATAATACAGGAATTTAATTTCCCACTTAAATTTGGTTAAGGCAAGACAATACCATTATCAAAGCAGTTAACAGATCCTTGAAAGGCTACTAAATTATGCCAGGGAAGTTTTGAATTTATTACCACTTTATAGTCTACTGAGTCATTTTCTGTGGCACCAGAAAGCACCTAAATTCTGAATCCTCACCTGATCATTTATAATCATGCAATTGAACAGCATTTCTCAGAAGCCTTCAGACACATTGTGCAATATCGGGAATTTTTCCAAGATATTTCTCTATAAATACAGTCCCAGACCTCTGAAAATTGTGAAAATAAAACATTGCTAACCTTTTACAAATAAGAAGAATTTTAACAGCTGCCTATTGCTGTGTATTATTCCTTGTCATGCATTTGCTAAATGTGTCACAACGACCCAATGAAGTAGGCATGATTATTATCATTATTCTGTAAATGAAGACACCGAGGCTCAGAGATTACAAAACTAAAAATAAGTGATACCAGTTTCAAATATAGCTTAACAACACTGCCCTGGCCTGCACTGGAGCATAAAGACCAAATTTCCTAAATTGTGCATCAATGTAGCATAACTGCTGTACATTTTTCAAAGACACGATTTTATATGAATTTGCAACATACATATGAATATTTCATAGATATATGCAAAAACCAAGTAAAAGGGGCGGGGGGAAACAACTGCAACAGAAACAAGTCCACATTAGCTTCATTCATTTAATCAACTAGGTTAAGGCCAAGTTTTCCAATGCTCAGTTATTACAAAGCAGCGTGCTTTCAGGGGTAATTGAATAATGTGGGCAGTGAGGATAGAAGGGGTTCCTGATTGGGTATCACTGTCTTGGTTTGAAAATTGTCTCAGATCCAAAATGCCTGCCTTTTCTTGCCCAAAAGATGCAACTAGGCATCTAGAAGTTATCCAACCTTGATTATCCTCCCAAAGTGTGTAAAAATTAACATTAATCCTTTTTTTTTTTTACTATCAGACAGCCAGACATGACAATGTCAACTATTAATTCAGGAAGGACTTTGCTTCCTTTACTCCACCTAATACTGGGCTAATTTCCCCAAATCTAGGAATAAAATTCTTTAGGAATATATCCAGCTTAGAGAACTCTTATCTCCCTGGGTGAATCCTGGCTGTATCTACTGTAATGTACCACAGTCGGCCTTGCTGCATAGTTGGCACAAATCATAGACAAAGTGTCAAGGAAGAAATATAATGGCATAAGTGTCAACTCTAGTCAGATTAACTATCTTGTTCTGGATCTGAGAGTAGCTTTACCCATCCCACACAACAATCTTCAGGATACAAAATAAAGCAACTAAACCATACTCTATATTTTCAAATCATAAGATGTGTCACTAATGTACAAAATTCATCTAGCTTAAATATTCTTCACAAATCTCCCTCAGTAACAATTTCCAAAACAAAAAGGCAAAATACAGTCTGTAGTCAGGAATTTATGGTGTGTCTGTGCCATTAGACAGAAATCCATCCTGACAAGTTCTTTGAATTGTCAGATATTATGCTGCTGAGCCTTTCAAGTGATTTATCTTGTGGGTATAAGGCCAATATTTGCATCTTGATTCATTTTTATAGCTACTTTACTGGACTGTTATGACCCAGAATCCAGTCTCCAGAATACTGGTATAAAATCAATAAACTCTTGGAATCTTGTAAACATTTTATTTCTGTTCTTTCAGAACCACTAAACAGTGCTAACTCTGCAACCTTTCTTTGTACAGCTCAGGTCACACCTACTGCATTAGATCACCAAAATAGATGACATATTTTGGAGTGTGCGTACCAGAAACAACAAAATGCTATATTGACCATGCTTATATATTTTATCCCCTATATTATTATTTTATCTTTCTGGGCAAAGATTAATATTTATGTGTAAACCAACAGGATTATAAAATCAAGTTGCAATTGCCAGCCTGCACCAAAAGATTATGATTTAAGATAAAAATAAGCTAATTTTATAATTTTCATTTTCAAGTACTTCTATTTAAAAATATGTAATGGTTATTGTTTCATTAGTTGGCATCATGGCCAATATCAAGATAACTTTAGACATAATGCATACAAAAATATTTGCACTTTATAGCTTCATTTGATTTTATAAGCATATCTATATAATAAAGAGGTAATATGCAAATTGGTCCTAACGGTGTCACAGTAATGACCAATTTGCATATTGACAGACCAGCAGGAGGTTGCACGCACAGCAGGAGGACTTGCATGAGGCTCGCTTCCCTGCCCCCGGTTCTGGAGTCCTCTTTTTCTCCTGGGTTCACACGCCCAACAAACACCCCTGCGACACTGTGCCCCGTTCAAGAGCACTCTGCCCAGGGATGCCACCAACCACCCCCAGGTGGGGGGGGGGGCGAGGGGCCACACCTGCATGGCAGAAGGTCAGTTCTTGGGGCACGGTCGGCAGATGCCAACCAGGGGGTGCGCGCATCGGCGGTGATCCCCGGCCGGGGTTGCGCACACAATCGAGAGGCTGTGGACCCAACACGAAGGAAGGGCCCAGGTGCGACGACAGAGAGTGAACGTCGAGGTAAGGTACTGGACCTGGACGGGGCACTGGGTAAACAACGCAGGGATGCCACCGCCACAGACACACAGGGTGGCTCCGCGATGCCCAGGACTCCAGTCGATCCTCACGAGTGCACAACCTCAAAGCCTCCTCCCGCTGCATGGCCCTGGCCCCGCAGACCTGGCCCCGCCACCGTGGAGACCACGGGTGACCCTCATACCACAGGGAAGCCGCCTTAGCTTTCTCCAGCCGTCCATCCATTCATCTGCCCGGTCCAACCGGGTAGGGGGCTCGCATCCTGGGTGGAATGCCCCCCCAGGGACAAGCCAGGCCCTGACTGTGCCTGCGCAAGCATGCCCATCGCCTGCGAATTCCAGGCGGGAGCAGATGGAGAGCTGCTCAAGGTGTGGGAACAGGCACTCCAGGGGGGTGGGAAAAGCCTCTGTGCCCCCCCCCCTTCAGCACTCAATGAGAGAAAAAGCTTCGTGCGCACACGAGTGCACATGCATGAGTGCACGCGCACATAACATAGCTTTCCCCGCGATGGATGCCGACCTGGGCCGGCTTGACCCTCCCCCAACCCGGAGCAAGGAGGCACAGCCACAGTAGGCAAGACACAGCTGCTTCATCACTCAGTCACTCAGCCCCTCAAAGCCGGTGCAAGAGGGGCCTGAGTAACCAAACAGAGGTGGCTCAGGTCCCAGAGGGGAAAGCAGTCAGTACTAAGGACGAAAAGCATAGAATTTTTAATTAGCCTGTAAAAAGAGTACAAGAGTGACGGAGGAGGTGGGAAGATGGGGAAAAAGGAAAGGAGGGAGGAAAGAACTTTATAAAGGAGTCAATAGAGAACAGAGTTAAAGAAGGAAAGAGGATATATTAGTGAACTAACTGTAGGAGCTATAATGAAAATCAAGTATTGTGTACTAGGGACAGATTTTAAAAGTAGGCGTCAGAAAAGAAAAAAGATAAATGATAGTGAATAATTAATCAGGTAAATAGATAGATATTAAAACAGTGGAAGTAAGCAGAGGAGAATGGTAGTTAGGGGTGACCAAGCCAGCAGGGGAGGGCAGATAGGGGGATCAGGCCAGCATGCAGAGTGATTAGGGTGGGCAGGCAAGTGAGCGGTAGGAGCCAGAGGTTCCAGATTGTGAGAGGGATGTCCAACTGCCAGTTTAGCCCCCACCCCCACCCCATGCACAAATTTCGTGCACCGGGCCTCTAGTATTATATAATGATGTAATTAAATAATTTATTTTTTTTCTTTTCTTAATTGATTAAGGTATTACATATGTGTCCTTATTCCCCCATTGCCCCCCCCCCAGCCCTCCACCCATGCCCTAACCCCCCTGGTGTCTGTGTTCATTGGTTAGGCTTATATGCATACATACAAGTCCTTTGGTTGATCTCTCCCCCTTACCCTCACCCTCCCTTACCTTCCCTCTGAGGTTTGATGGTCTGATCAATGCTTCTCTGTCTCTGGATCTGTTTTTGTTCAGCATATTTCACAGACCTAGAACGAACTCTCCAAAAATTCATCTGGAAGAGTTTTTTAAAATATGTTTTTATTGATTTCTGAGAAAGGAAGTGAGAGGGAGAGAGATATAAACATCAATGATGAGAGAGAATCATTTATCAGCTGTCTCCAGCACATCTACTGGTGGTGGAGCCTGCAATCGAGGCATGTGCCCTGACCAGGAACTGAACCATGGCCTCTTGGTTCATAGGTCAACACTCAACCACTGTGCTACACTGGCCAGGCATAAGTCAAGAATTTAAAAAATGAATATAAAGTGGCCCATACAAGAATCAACCAATGAAGGCATAAACAGGTGGAACAAATTGATGTTTCTTTCTCTCTCTCGCAAATCAATAAAAACAAATAAAGTAAATACACTTTTTTAAGATTTAATAACAAATGCTTAGCATTCTAATCTATATTTACTAATTCTTTCTCTAAAAAAATTAACTCTAAATACTTCAAAAGGAACAGAGATAAAAATATACATTTGACCCTTGAACAAAGTGAGGGTTAGAGGTATTAACCTTTGTGCAGGCAAAATCCACATATAACTTTTTAAAAAAGATTTCTTATTGATTTTTAGGGAGAGAGAGAGAAACATTGATGTGAGAGTGAACATCGATCCCATCAATCAGCTGCCTCTTGCATATCCCCTACCAGGGATTGAGCCCACAACCTCAGTATGTGCACAGGACAATGCCCAACCAACAGAGCCACACTGGCCAGGGCCCAGGTGTAAATTTTGACACCTCCAAAACTTAACTACTAATAGCCTACTATTGACTGGAAGCATTACTGATAATATAAACTGTTAACACATATTTTGTATAAGTATTATATACTATATTCTTACAATAAAGTAAGCTAGAGAAAAGAAAATGCTAGTAAGCAAATCATAAAGAAGAGAAAGCACATTTACAACACTGTATGTACTAGTATTTATTGAAAAAATTTTTGAGAACCCGCACACATTCAAACCTGTGTTTGTTGCACAAGGGTAAACTGTATGTTTCCCACATCCTTGTGGCCCTTATCAGTCAATACTCCCCTATAGGTAACTACTATATTAAGACATATCTCAAAGCAACTAGTTAGTTACCTTCAGTTAATTACCTTGATATAGATAGCTAATATGCTAGTTTTAGTATGTTTCTAGTTTTGTCTCTTTGGGGAGGAAAATGTTAGTATGTTTTCCACTTTTGTGCCTTGGAAAGATTGCCTTTCCTTTTCTAGATCCTTTGAATTTTCACCTAAACTTGAGAATCAGCTTTTCAGTTTTTACCAAAATCTTGTTAGGATTGTGACTGTGATTGAATTGGATATACAGGTCAAATTTGAAGAAACGATATTTACCAATATTAAATTTCCAACCATGAACATATAAATCATTCCATTTATTTGGTCTTTCTTAATTACTCTCAGGAATATTCTGTAGTGTTTGATACACTTATACTAGATTTATTTTAATGTATGTAACTTTTAGTGTTATTGTAAATTATATTGCTTTTAATTTTTAATTGTTTCTATAAATACAAATATAATTTTTTTGTATATTGACCTTTTATCCAGCAACTTTACTAATTTGATTATTTCTAATAAGGTTTATAGGTGGTGTGGGGTTTTTTTAGATTTTCTATGAATGTAATGATGTCACTGTAAATGATGAGACTTTTTATTCTCCCTTTTCTAATCATTATGCTTTTTTTCCTTTTTATTCATTTACTGCACTTCTAACACAAATGTTAAATTGAAGTGATGAGAGTGGACATCCTTGTCTTATTTCCAAAGTCAGGGAAAGCGTTCAGTATTTTACCAATAAGTATGAATTTTGCTGTAGGTTTTAGATAGATAGCCTTTATAATATTTAGAAAATTGTCCTTTATGCCTAGTTTTCTGAGAATTTTAATCATGGACATGTATTGAAATTTAGGAAGTATTTATCTGCAGCTATTGAAATGAGCATATGATTTTATCCTTTAATCTATTAATGTGGTGAGATCTATTTATTGATTTTTAAAATAACTATTAAATAAGATTTATATTGCTGGAATAAATCCATATGGTAAAATTTTAAATTAGCTTGTCAATGGCTCTATGGAATTCACTATTTCCAGACAGTTTTTTATATTGCTACTAGAGGCCTGGCACATGAAATTCATGCACTGGAACAGTCCCTAGGCCTGGCCTGTGATCAGAGCCATCTTCCCGGGCTGCCAGCAGCCGGCCCCGCCCCCCCACTGCCACCCACCCCAGGTTCCCTGTTCAGTTCCCCATTCACCATCAGGCAATTGAAGCCTGCTGGCCGGGGGGAAAAACCAAGAGGTTGTCCAATCCCACCTGCTCATCCCCCACCACTGGTTGCCCTCTGTATGTGGGGCGACTGGAGGGGTGGGGGTCTCGGCCTGGCATGACTCACATCCACCATCACCCACCCCCAGTTCCTGTTCCCCATTGGGCAATCAGGGCCAGTGGGCTGGGGGCAGCTCCTGTATTGAGCGTCTGCTCCCTGGTGTAGCAACATAGCAACTGGTCGTTCTGCCCTTCAGTCGATTTGCATATTACCCTTTTATTATATAGGATTTCACTTGGAGTTGTAGAACCATGAGGATAGTCCAAATGAGAATCTATATAGAGGAATCTAGAATCATTCTGTAGGTGAGAAGTGAGTAATATGGTGGATTCATATTCTTCTTTTCATAACTCACTTCTCTGAACAGAGCTAAGGAGCTTAATAAAACCCAAATAAATTAAAATGTAGCCAAAACACATGTACATGTTCTTAAAAAATGTGTGGATTTTGCCGAAACCGGTTTGGCTCAGTGGATAGAGCGTCGGCCTGCGGACTGAAGGGTCCCAGGTTCGATTCCGGTCAAGGGCATGTACCTGGGTTGCGGGCATATCCCCAGTGGGAGATGTGCAGGAGGCGGCTGATTGATGTTTCTCTCTCATTGATGTTTCTAACTCTCTATCTCTCTCCCTTCCTCTCTGTAAAAAATCAATAAAATATATTTTTAAAAAAATGTGTGGATTTTTACTCAATAAAGTTCCATAGGCATTGGCTTAGTCTGATGACACATGAGAAATAAGCAAATGAAGGAGAAATTAGAGTTACAGGCAGGGGCAGAGAGGAAGAAGTGTTGAAAGCAGATAAAGGCAAGAGTACAGCTGTCTGTCGCCCTCTTGTGGAGACATCAGAAGACAAACCTTCCATAGCTTCCTGGAGGTGGGTCTTGCATTAATGTAGTGTAATACAATAGTGAATGTTTATGACGATGATCCTAAATCACTTAGAAAATAATAAATTATATTAACTTTGTTTTGATGAAAAAGATGTAAAGAATATTTCAAAATATTTATATAAAATGGTTGACATTCCAAGTCTGATAAAGAGGCAAATTCCTAGTTTTATTTATAAAATTATACATATAAGCTTATATGTAGTTATAGACATAATATAAAGTTATAAAGCTTCATAGTTATTATCTATGTATATGACTTTATATATAAAAGGTTTGTATATATAGCTATATGCTTATATAGTGATACCCACTGTGGTTCAGCTATGTAGGATTTAGTCTCTCAGTCTTTAGGATAACTAAAGTTAAACTTTCCTGGGACCATCAACTCATACTTTGTTACTCTGTTTTTTAAAAAGCAAAGGCAATGTGCTCTCCAGCTAGGAAATTTCCCTAGCAAACAATTTCAGTGATTTATTTGAATAAACAACAGCTGCCATAATGGCATCGATTTACCTGTTCTTCCATAAAATAATTTCCTTTTACACAAGAGTATACTTAGGAATAATTAGTTAGTGTTTTAAAAAAAATTTGAATGAATAAAAGATTACTCCAAAATGCCAATTATGATTATTATTATTATAGCCAAAGGCAAGAAGAATAATGCTGCAATCATAACTGGTGACTTAATACAGATATCCTCAACCATCTGTGAAAGGGGTAAAGAACAAACCCTTTGGGCCCAACTGCAGAAGCTAAGTACCCAACACAAAACTGATGAGGGCTAAAGTTTTGCACTGGAGAATCCTAAATGGATTCTGTCACCTTTCGCTTGTCAGAACATCATCTTCAAAACCCATTAAGCCTGCTGTCTTCAAGTATATCCTGAAATCTACACAAAGTTTTTAAGTGAAATGGAGCTAGGTACTAAAGCCCATTCTAGAGCAAAATCTAAAGTTTATATGACCAGAAATTTCAAAGATGACAAATTTAATATTATGGTAAAATATATTTGCTTTTGTATCCTGGGTATGTCACATCCATAGAATAGGTGCACACTATATTATGAATGTCCATATAAATATCTATAATAATAAAAGCATAATATGCTAATTAGACCAGACAGCCAAACGACCTTCCAGATGTCCTTCCAGACAAAGTCGCTGCAGAGGCAGAGGTGGTTAGGAGCATACAGGCAGGCAGGCGAACAGTTAGGGGTGATCAGGCAGGCAGGCAGGTGAGTGGTTGGGGTGATCAGGCAGGCAGGCAGGTGAGTGGTTGGGGTGATCAGGCAGGCAGGCAGGTGAGTGGTTGGGGTGATCAGGCAGGCAGGCAAGCAGTTAGGGGCGATCAGGCAGGCAGGCAAGCAGTTAGGGGCGGTCAGGCAGGCAGGCAGGCAGGCAAGCGGTTAGGAGCCAGTGGTCCTAGATTGCGAGAGGGATGTCTGACTGCCAGTTTAGGCCCAATTCTTCAGGTACCTGCAGTTGGACATCCCCTGATGGGTCCCGGATTATAAGAGGGTGCAGGCTGGGCCAAGGAACCCACTCCGCTACCCCACCCCTGCACAAATTTCATGCACCAGGCCTCTATGTACATATTGATAGTAATATACTATGTACATATTGATAGCTTCTAAAAGTATACCTGTAATTCATACATCTCTGTATTCCTGACTCACAAGTTAAGCAGCTATTTGAAATTTCCAACTGGATGCTTTATAGGCATCTCAAATTTCATATATCTAGAAAACAGTGCCTCTCAGTTTACAAAATAGCCATGAGAATATAAAGTAAAGCATAGGGAATATGGTCAATAATAGAATAACAATGTATGGGGTCAGATGGGTGCTAAACTTATCAGGCTGGTCACCTTGTAAGTTATAGAAATGTCTAACCATTATGCTGTACACCTGAAACTAAAATATTGTTTGTCAACTTTGAAAAAATAAAATAAAAATAGTGCTGCTAATTCTCAACCTCCCAACTTTATTTCTGTGTGTCTTTCACCTCTCCATAGATGCTATCAGCATTTACCCAGATGCTAAAACCTAAGGATTGTTTTTTGGTTTTGTTTTTTAATGTTTATTTATTAAATTGATTGGGGTGACATTGGTCAACATGAACATGTAGGTTTCAGGTGTGGGTTTCTATGTTACAAGATCTGTATATTGCACCATGTGCCCACCACCCAAAGTCAAATCTTCTCCTGTCACCTTCTATTAGGATCTAAGGATTGTTTTTGATTCCGCCTCCTTTTTTCTCGTCATTCATATCCAATCTACCTCTAAGTCCTATCAACTTAACTACAAAATTGTTTTGATTCCATTCACTTATCATCTGAATTGCCATTGCTATAATGAAATTTACCCTCATCTCTTACTTAAATTACTGTATCTGTCTAATTAAAACCCTGCCCTTTTGGCTCCATACATTTTCAATACAATGGCCAAACAATCTTATAAAAATGTAAATCTGACCTTGCCACACTCTGTTAGAAACCCTCAGTGACTTCCCATTTCACATAGAATAAACTGAACTAAACTAAGATGGCCTACAAAACCCAGCCTCATCTCCCACTGCTCTTCTTGTGACTCACGTTTCACCCACACTTGCAGGAAGCCAATTCCAGCATGTCATAATTTCAAGAGTTTCATCAAAAGGTTGATGGAACTTGGGGACTCAACAAGGGCTGAGTCACATATGTTGTCACCTGTTGGGAATGGCTAAAGGCATTTCCCCAAGTCTGAAAAGGGATGATTGTTTGCTGCCAGATAGCTCAGGGCATCTTAATCTACATGTTATTGCCTCCTACTGGCCAAACACCTGAACAGCCGTAGGCTAATTCTCTCCAATCTGACAAAGGACTCTGTATAGGAAACCTTGACCCTTTGAAGTGTATATCTCTGCTTTGCCTCAGGAAAATTTGTGTTAATAAAAAGCATGGGGTCCTGAGGTGAGGAGAACTTAGTTTCCTTTTAGCTAAGCTCCTCTAACCCCCAAATGCCTTTCAAAATTATATTTCGTCTCTGGACTATTCAATCAACGCACAGCCTTCTCCAGATTCCAGAACCCTTCTAGATGCCGGATCAAGACCCACCAGCGTTAAATGTCACCCAACGCCCAGCATTATACACTGACCTTCTTTAACTTCTCAAACACACTTAGCTCTTTCCTGCCTTAAAATCATCACAAACGTGGCTCCTTCCACCTGAAATGTTCTTTCCCCTGATTGCCAACTTCTCTGATTTCATGTCTAACCTCCAATATCACCTGTTTAGGGAAGCTTCTTTAACATGATGCTATCTGAAGTCGTTTCCTCTCTCCCCTTACATTTCCCAGTAGTCTCTCTTACTCTTCATAGCATCCAGTACAATTTGTAAGAGATTCCCTTGTTTGCTTACTTTTGTTGTGGCGGTCGTTCCTCCTCAAACTATAAGCTCCACAGGACTGAGACCATCACTATTTTGTTCAGCATTGTAAAGACAGTACCATGGCGTTGTAGCATGTGTGTGTTGGAAGGCTGATGGGTGTGTGTGTTTGAAGATTAGAGAGTCTTCAGTTAAACTTGCTTCTCATTACCTTTAGTTCAGAGGCCTCTTATGTGGGGCAACTAACAACGAAAAGTTAGGCAGGGTGGCTGGAATGCTTTCTAATTGGGTTAAATGTTCGCCATATGTTAAGTCTTCTTTTTACTATCTGTATTCTATCTTTTCTCACTTAGCAAATAGCTAGTTCTTCTCCCTCTGCTGCTGCAAAAAATAGCTTCCTTTTCAAAGGCTTTCAGTGGTGCGCCATCCTCACTGCCAAAAAGTCTGGGCGTCCATGCCACTCTCCCCAGCCCGCCTACCTCCATCACCTCCATCATTTTTCCCACCTGTTACCAACACCCTGATCAAGCAATACCACCCATTTCCCCTTCTGTCTCTCTCCTTCTATAGATGCTTTATAGGACCGTTTATGCTATTTCAAAAACCTAGAACAAGCTTCCATCTGCCATCTGTTAAACCATCATTTCTCCTTCATTAAAAATCTTTCTTAAACTCCAGCTCATTTCAGAAAAAGTATGAGACTGCAAAGTTTGTCTCAGATTTAGATTCATGTTCTGTCTACCTGGGTTTATTTAATAAGAAAAAAGAATAAATGCCAAAATAGAAAAGCAGAATTATAGCATTTATATGTTTTAATATATATGACCACATTTATACAGACATATACTGTACTTGTGATATGCTGCGATGTTGCAAAGTGATAGGAGACCTGAGCTATGCTTTCCTTCTACACACTGCCTAGAACATTGAGGATACACAATAAACACACATATGTTATCATAAATGTGCTAATATACAAATTGTTGATAAATATATGAAGTTTGAGAAGAGTTTCAGATCAGTGATTTTTCTTAAATATAATGGCTGACTTACTTCTATAGATTGAGAAGGTATCTCTACATAGTTTATGTCAAGTTGGCTGACAAATAGCTCCCTATTCCTAAAGTATTTAAACATTTCAAGGCTATCATCATCAAAATAGAATAATGAAATTGACAGTTCCCCAATGGGGTACAAAATACCATTAATATCAGGCCAAAAAAAAAAAAAGATGATTTCACTGTGTATCTCCAATCCTTTGAGTTCTAAACTAAGCACAACCCAAATTGTGGAAATCACTGGCTAGACATCAGGGCCAGAATTTTTTTTAAAGTGGGAACTAATAAAAGACCATGAGTTTATTATGAGTCAACACTGGGTTCTTTAAAAACTCATCCTTAGAGGAGTTGTCCAGATGATAACGGGCAATGATTCCCCTGTACTTGTGGAGGTTTGCTGTTGATCTCCATAATTTAAGAGGAATGTGGAAAATTTTAAAAAGACCTCAAAAAGGCAGGCCAAAATTATGGGTAGGATGATAATAAAGTATTAAGAACAGATAAGTCATTTGGGGTTATTTAATCTGCAGAAATGAAGGTAATGGGGTGACAACTACTTTAAAAAGTACAATTTTTTTCTATAAAGAGTACTTTCCAGATTTTTCCCAGCTGTGAGGGCTTTATAAGGTAGGACATTTTATGAGTTTGAAATGATATTTTCACCAGAGATAATAGAGCTCTATTCATAGACATTATAACATTTAACAAGAGGCTTCTGAAGAAATTAACACAACCTCTCTACTCAGAGAACCTTAGAATAGGCCCCATGGTGATCTATCTCAGGTTGCTACGCTATCAGAGAAAATTGTCTAAGCAGTTTGGTTCCCTTAACAATTAGGATTCTTTGATTCTATTTATAATGACTCTGGGAAACTTTTTCCTTAATAATAACAACTTGGATTTTAATAGTATATGAAATACTATTTTAGGGCATACTGCTTACTATTAGAAATCTATGATATGAAGAGAGAATAACATGTAAAACTGAGGAGATGGAAAGGAGAAACACCTTTTCTATGATTGTAGGTTCATTTGAAAAAGCACATCTCTTTCTCATTTTCTTTTCTCCATAATTCTGAAGGTCAATTCAGACACACTACTGCATCCTGATGGTGAGAAGGTAGGAGCAGCTATCACTAAATTTAAACTCTAGGGAAGTTAAAGATGAAGAACTTCATAAATTGAACATGTCACAAATATTGTATGCTGAGGAACTGGCATTAATTAATTAGACATAAAGGTGTCCTCATTACCAATTTGCAGTAGCATTCAAGAGTGGTGGGGTCACCCCTACAACATGGACATAAATTCCACTGTTCTGTCTGGTTCTGACAGTTTCCTTCTGCATAAAGTACATGGCAGCTCAGTTCCAGTCTGACCTTTATCTTTCCCTGTAATGGCACACCCAAAATAATAGCAATAGAAAGTTCCTAAGCTTGACCTTTACCTATGACAGGAAGGAGATTGTGTTTTAACACATAGTATTCCTTGCAAAAAGAAAAATGTTATGCTTGTGAATTGATAAACTTCTCATTCACAAAGAAAACGTTGTTTCAGGCAAAGCCATTAAGAATTATAAAGAGCTCATAAAACCTAAATAAAGACACTGTCAGCAGTAAACATGTGCAATTATGCAAGTTGCCAGAAATTTCACCCTATTTATGGAAGATATTTTACAATTATAATCAAGATGGGTAAAATAATCACAAATGCATTTATCTAGTTAAGTTCTTAATTTTGCTGATCTTCAGATTTTCCATTTGAGAATTTCTGCTATGGCTGATTTTTGAGACCTTTCCATTTAAAAAAAAGTTTTAAGTTTCAGTTCAGTGACTTCCTTTTGATTAACATGATGAGCCCAGAGACCACAAAATGCCTTCTATTTTGATGCTCCTTTAAGTATTATTTCTGCTTGATTTTGGCCATAAAAGTTCATTCAGGAAACTGATCTGTAATATTAACATTGTAACAATCCAGAAACACATGCCACACGTGCCCAGCAGCATCACCATCTCTCAGAACCAAGGTGCTCATCTGAAGAAAGAGGAGAGGGAGAAAACACTGTGAAGAAATAAAAAGATTTTCTCCAGTTGGCTTAATATTTCTAGCAATGATAGAAGGGATGAAAGGATGATCAAGAAGAGAAATGTTTGAAAAGTATAGTTACACACATTATGTGTGACATAGATTTGATTTTTAAAAAGAAAAAAATATCAGCCCTAACTGGTTTGGTACAGTGGATAGTGCGTCAGCCTGTAGACTGAAGGGTCCCAGGTTCGATTGCAGTCAAGGGCACATGTCTGCGTTGCAGGCTTGATCCCCAGTGGAGGACGTGCAAGAGGCAGCTGATCAATGATTCTCTCTCATCATTGATGTTTCTATCTCTCTTTCCCTCTCCCTTCCTCTCTGAAGTCAATAAAGATATATTTTTAAAAATCAACTTTTGACTATTTACAAATGTTTAAACATATGATTTTATTAAAACACACACACACACACACACACACATACACACACACAAATAATTGAGTGAATTAAGCTGTGTTTTAAATGCAACCATGAGGCCAATGGCTTAAAGGTAGCCTCGGCTTTTGCTAACTTATTTCAAGTTGTTGTGCTTGGATTTTTGTTTTTTGTGGGGGTTTTTTGCAAAATAAAATATACTTCTTTCTTTTTTAGAAACAATTTCAAAAAATTGCAATTTAAAAGATAAAGCTTGACTAATTATCAGCTAAACTGCCAGATAGTTAAAATATCCAAAGGATAGCTATTATAAATAAATAAATAAATAAATAAATAAATAAATAAATAAATAAATAAATAAATAAATAAATACATGCAAGTGCTGGCAAGGATGTGAAGAAAAGTAAACCCTTGTACACTGTTGGTGGGAATGTGAACTGGTATAGTCATTATGGAAAACAATATGGAGGCTCATTAAAAGTACTAAAAATATAATTCAGCAATCCTTCTTCTGGGTATATACCCAAAGGAAATGAAATCAGTGTCTTGAAGAAATATATGCACTTCCGTGTTCTCTGCTGCATTATCCTATCTAATAAAAGAGAAACGTGGTAATTAGCGTACGTCCGCTACCCTTCCCATTGGCTAATCAGGGCGATATGCAAATTAACTGCCAGCCAAGATGGCAGCTGGCAGCCAGGCAGCTTGAAACTAACATGAGGCTTGCTTCCTTCAGTGACGGAGGAAACCAACGTTCCCCGCCTGCCTTGCCGGCCTCTGAGCTTGCAGTTTGAAACATAGTTACAAATATAGAAGCTAAACCAGGGGTGGGCAAACTTTTTTACTCGAGGGCCACAATGGTTTCTTAAACTGGACCGGAGGGCCGGAACAAAAGCATGGATGGAGTGTTTGTGTGAACTAATATAAATTCAAAGTAAACATCATTACATAAAAGGGTACGGTCTTTTTTTTTTTAGTTTTATTCATTTCAAACGGGCCACATCTGACCCGCGGGCCGTAGTTTGCCCACGGCTGAGCTAAACAAAACCCCAGAAACCTGCTTTCAGCCAGCCGGGATCTCAGAGCTGGAGTTGATACAGTGTTTCGAATATAGAACACAAACAAACCAGATACCTGCTTTCAGCAGCAGAGGCCTCAGAGCTGGAGCCAGAGCTAAAGCTGGCCCAGAATAAAAAAAAAAGAAAAAAAGGAGCAGTTGGGAGCTTCAGTCACCCGCCAGCCTGAAAACAGCCCTCAGCCCCTCACCCAGACTGGCCAGGCACCCCAGTGGGGACCCCCACCCTGAAGGGTGTGTGACCAGCTGCAAACAGCCATCATCCCCTCACCCAGGCTGGCCAGGCACCCCAGTGGGGAACCCCACCTGATCCAGGACACCCTTCAGGGCAAACCAGCCGGCTCCCACCCATGCACCAGGCCTCTATCTCTATCCTATAGAGTAAAAGGGTAATATGCCTCCTAGCACCAGGATCAGCGGAGCCGCGAGGCCTCCTGGCACCGGGGTCAGCATGACAGGGGGCAGCGCCCAAATCCCCTGATTGCCCTGAGGCTCTGTGTGTGACAGGGGGCGGGGCCACAACCTCCCTATCCGCCCTGCTCTGTTCGTGACAGGGGAAGGTGCCCCAACCCCCTGATCAGCCCTGCTCTGTGCCTGATAGGGGGGAGCTGCCCAACCCCCTGATCGCCCTGTGGCTCTGTGTGTGACAGGGTGCAGCGCCCCAACACCCTGATCGGCCCTGCTCTGTATGTGACAGGGTGCGGCACCCCAACCCCGCCCCCCCATAGGCCCTGCTCTGTGTGTGACGGGGTAGAACCATAACCTCCCCATCGGCCCTGCCCTGAGTGTGAGAGTGGCAGCGCCCCAACCCCCTAATCGGCCCCGCTCTGTGGGTGATAGAGGGCAGCGCCCCAACCCCCTGATTGGCCCTGCTCTGTGGGTGACAGGGGGCGGTGCCCCAACTCCCCTATCGGCCCTACTCTGTGAGTGACAGGGGGGAGCTCCTCACCCCCTGATCGGCCCTGCTCTGTGCGTGACAGGGTACGGAGCTCCAACCCCCCTGATGGGCCCTGCTCTGTGTGTGACAGGGGGCAGTGCCCCAACCCCCTGATTGGCCCTGCTCTGTGCGTGACAGGGGGTGGCACCACAACTTCCCCATCGACCCTGCCTTGAGTGTGACAGGGGGCGGCGCCCCAACTCCCCAATTGGCCCTGCTCTGAGCCTGACCAGGGGCTGCACCTAGGGATTGGGCCTGCCCTCTGCCACCTGGGAGCAGGCCTAAGCCAGCAGGTCATTATCTCCCAAGGGGTCCCAGACTGCGAGAGGGCACAGGCCGGGCTGAAAGACCCCTCCCCACCTCCCCGGTGCACAAATTTTTGTGCACCGGGCCTCTAGTCTATATATATAAGAGCCTAAGTGACTGTTCAAACAGTAGCTATGATGTGCACTGACCACCAGGGGAAAGATTTTCAATGCACAGCCCTGGAAACATGGAACAGACTGATGAATATCAGAGGGAAGTGGGAGAGGGAAAAGATTAACCAAAGAGCTTATATGCATACTAGAGGTCCAGTGCATGGATTTGTGCACTGGTGGGGTCTCTCAGCCTGGCCTGTGGGGATTGGGCTGAAACCAGCTCTCTGGCATCCCTTGAGGGGTCCTGTATTGTGAGAGGGCACAGGCCAGTCCAAGGAACCCCACCAGTGCATGAATCCATGCACTGGGCCTCTAGTTAGTAATAACCAAGCTAAAGAAACAACCTAAGTGTCTATCAGTGGATGAATGGATAAAGAAATTGTGATATATGTCTATATCTATATATACTCCCCAAAAATGTATTCAAACTTTAAAAGCTGATAGTTCAGTTTTGAAAATGAAATGCATTTTAATGCATACTTCCTTTATAATTATTCAAAGTATGTGTATACATTTTTTGTGGTATACATATAAATTATGGAATATTATTCAGCCATTATAAAGGAGATTCTGCCATTTACAACAACATGGATGAACCTGGATGACATTAGGCTGAATGAAGTAAGCCAGACATAGAAAGGCAAATACTACATGATCTCACTGATATGTGGAATCTAAAAAACTCAAATACATAGAAGCAGAAAGTAGAACAGTGGTTACAGGGATAGGGAGGTGGGGAAAATGGGGAGATGTTGGCAAAAGTGTACAAAGTTGCATTTATGTAGGATGAATAATGTACAGTATGATGGCTGTACTTAATAAGGCATTGAATACTGGAAATTTGCTAAGAGAGTAGATTCCATGTGCTCTCATCAAAGGCAAACACAAAAAGTAACTAAGTGAACAAAAGTATATTAATTAGCTTGATTATAGTAATCATTTCACTAAGTATATGCATATCAAATCATTGTATTATGTACCTTAAAGATATACAATTTTTATTTTTAAAATATACATAATTTAATAAAATATTCTAAGGAAATAAAATAAAATTCAAAAGACTCTAATAGTCACTTCTATTTTATGTCTTATCAACATTCAAATACTCCCATGTAGCATAATACCTTAATTTATTTTCAAAACAAAGTTAATGCAATTTTTTAACCAAAGTTAATGTGGATTTTTCACAATGGGAGAACTGTGGATGCCTGAAGTCAGTGGTGTAAACAAGTCAGGGACAAAGAGAAAAAGTGCTGGCAAATAGAGATAAGGTTTTGTACTACTCAGAACACATGGTGGCAGATGACAAAAACCAACTCAAACTAGCCCAAGCATTAGACAAACATATCAGCACAGGTAATCAAGAAATCCTTGCCCCATTTCAGACATGATAGAATCCAGGCGCAATATCATCACATATCTTAAGTTGTGTCTATTTCTACCCTCTGAGTTTCCCTGTGTTTGTTTTATTCCGAGAAAACACAATCATATGCTAGCAAGATGATTCTCAGCATCTCCAGGGTTAGAGCTAAGAAATCCAGAGAAAAGAAGGACATACTCTCTCCCCCAGTATTCATATCCATCTATATCAATGATGTGTCCATCCTTGAGACAATCACTTTTTCAAGAATCATGAGGTTATAAACCTTTGATTTCAATGAAAGTGAGACTGGGTGTTAAATTTTCACCATGATGACAAGGATTTGGGAATGAGTAGCTCCTAAGAGGAAAAGATATAGGATAGATCACCCCTTCCTCTTCAACCCCAATGCCCCCCAACACACACAGTAGCTCATGTACTCATCGTGATGTGCTCATCACTTTATTGTTTACCTCTGGTGCCCCGACTCTCCGCTTCTTTCCCCCCTCCTGCCTTCCCTCTCTCCTTCTTCAATCGTTTCTCCCTTCCTCTATCCTTCTTCAAAATAATGCATGTACACAATTTAAAAGTCAAATACTACTGTAAGGTTTACAACAAAAAAATTGAATGCCCTGCCCTATCCCTTCTCACCAATTATTTCTGCCTCCAAAAGGCAATTACTTTAAACTATATTATCTGTTACGCTATCGTTTCACTTCCCATTTTTACATAGCAGGCTTGTGATAGTATATATATTTTTAGATATTATCAATTGGCACCCTACATCTTTTAAATCTCTTGTGCCACCAAACATACACATTACTTAACCCAGTCCCACAATGAGGTTATATCATAATATTTTTATTATCAGTGTTCAGTTTTAACACAACTGTAATTTTATACACATGGTTTTAGCTAACCTGTACAGTGCACATGATTACATTTCCTTCATTTTGTAGCATTTACTTTTTCCTCTAGTTTATATTTGATTTCAGTTTTTGATTGCTTGCTTAGTTATCTGTGTTTCCATCACTAAATTAAAAAAATTTTTTTCTAACAAACTCTCTCTAATTCATCCCATTGCAAACACATCAGATATTCTACCAGTTCATTCTGCTCTTTGTAGAGACTTCCCACAGGTAGCCCTTGCCCTCCTGCTCTGATTAGACTCGTCCAGCCCAGCGATCCAGCTGCAGACATGGCATCCCCTTCACCTCCATGCTTGGGATTTCCTTTGCCATTTCACTTGCTAGGATCCTCTGTCCTCTGGATCCCAATTCTTCCTCTTGCATTGTTTACTCTCATTTTAGTGAAGTGCTTCCTAAAGGAACTTCCTAAGAAAATATGTAGGAGGTAATTTTTTGAAACCCTGAATGTATAAAAAGATCTTTGTTCAGTTCTAACATTTGACTGATAGTTTGGGTGGGAATTAAGTGGGCCCTTCAGTCAGAAAGCTATCACATAGACCTGAAAACTTGCAAGTACTATTTGTTGACCTCTCCCATTTATGTTGCTCCCCCTGTCTAAAGCCCCAATCTGTCACGTATTAGACATCCTGGATTGATCCTCTGATTTTTAAAAATATAATCTATTTTCCACCTCTTTATTCCTACTTTCTGAAAAATGTCTTCCATGTTCTCTCTTAATTTTATTTTATTTCTGCTACCATATCTTTAATTTCTGAAACTACTTTCTTATTCCACATGTTCCTTATTTTACAACAACTTTTTTTTATTACAAAAGCCACATTTTCTAGGATCCTTCTTTGGATGGTGCAGAATGTGTTGGTGTGTCTGCCCGTCCTTGAATTATCTCTGGAATTTGTTTCACAAGTTATGTTTTTCTGATTTTTTTCTTTTGGTCTCTTGCTTTTCATATGAGAGGCTTTTCTCAAATGTCTGATAGTCCTTTATTTCCCTTTAATGTGCAGAGTTGAGGCACTAAAGAGCTACTTGGAATTCCTTAGAATTATTTCTGAACTTTACTATAATCAGATAGGAACTTAGCTGCCGGGGTCCAACCCCAGCAGGTCCAGGGGTCCCCAAAGGTGTGGACGGAGTCGGCGAAGAAGGAATGACATGGAGACAGCGTTCAGTTGATCAGCAGCCTAGCCAGGATCTCTAGCCAGGATCTCCAGCCAGGTTCTGCAGGTTCTCCAGGCAGGTCCAGTCACCAGGTTCTAGTCAGGCTCTCCTGCCAATCTCCGCAGTCAGGTTCAGTCCAGGATCCCCTGCCATGCTCTCTCGCCAGGCTCCGCCTCCAGGCTCCGAGGCCAGTCCCTGTCCAGGATCCTCCGGCATGCTCTCACCAGCGAAGTTCTTCTGTCCCTAGAGAACATTCTGTGTAGGTTCTGTGCCTAGGCTCTGTCTCTCTTGGTCCTGTCTTCCAAGCCCTGTGTCTTGCTGTCTTGTTACATCTGTACTTATACCAGTTCATTTTAATCCTGTCAATCTCTATTACAAAGGTTAGGGCGTTTCTTATCTCCATTCCAGGGAGTAAAGATTATGTAGCTTAAGCATGATTGTTTGTAGTTAAATTGATTAACTACCTGCCTGGCACTTAGTTAAGGAGTTTCATCCCCTCCCTAACTTCAGGGAAAAATCCCTACCTGGGGAAACAACCTTTCTCGGAGAGGTGACCTTGGTTAAAACACAGCGCCAAGAAGGTGAGCAAACACATTAAGAACCATATGCCATATATGCCAGGTCCCTTGAAACAGCAAGGATGGACCGGCTCCCGGCACTTAGCTATTTCATAGGGGCTAGAAATTATAACTGTAAGAAAAGTGTCAGAAACTATAGATATTTTCTTTGGGGATGAACCAATTCCATATAGAGCAATACAATCTCTTGTCTGGGAGGATATGGATACAAAAAGCCTGGTTTCTGGGAGAAGAGGAAGGAAATGGAGTTGTCCCACCGCGCAATATGTATACTTTTACTTATTCACCAAATTTTCAGCATGGTGCCTCATCCCTGCCTCAGCTGTACTTTCTGTCCTTTAATTCAGACTTTCTCTGGGTCAATTGCTTTAGAGACTTGGACTTCTGTTTTTAGCTGGGATACTGCATACCTGTGTGAGGTGGTAGAGGTGACTAGGGAGGATGTAATGGTTCTTAATACAGATTTTCAACCATACTTGCCATTTTCTATTCCAACATTCACTTCCATTTTCATATGTATTGTCAAAAACTGTGAGAGTTTGGCATAGTAGTTACTAATGTCTTTGTTACGTTCTTACTATTTTTGAGAATTGCTATCCTTAGTGCATTAGTTTGCTAAGGGCTGCTGTAACAATGCCACAAACAGTGTGGCTTCAACAGAAGTGTGTTGTCTCACAGTTTGGAAGTTTGAAGTCTGAGATCAAGGAGTCAGCAGGGTTGGTTCCTTCTGAGGGCTCTTGTCCATGCTTCATTCCCAGTTTTTGGTAGTTTGCTTTTTTTGTTTTTTGTTTTGTTTTGTTTTTGCTTAGACATGCATCACTCCATTTCTTCCTTCATCTTCACAATGTGTTTTCCCTGTGTCTCTATCTGTGCCCTAATTTCCCCTATTTATAAGAATAATCATGGGAGAACATATTTGCCAATGTTACATCTGATAAGGGTTTAATTTCCAAAATTTATAAGGAACTCATACAACTTAACAAAAGGAAGATAAACAATCCAATCAAAAAATGGTCAAAGGACCTAAATAGACACTTTTTAAAAGAGGACATACAGAAGGCCAAGAGTCACATGAAAACATGCTCAAAGTCACTAATCATCTGAGAGCTGCAAATCAAAACGACAATGAGGTACCATCTCACACCTGTCAGAATGGCTACCATCAACAAACAAGTACTGGAGAGGATGTGGAGAAACAGGAACCCTCGTGCACTGCTAGTGGGAATGCAGACTGGTGCAGCCACTGTGGAAGATAATATGGAGTTTCCTCAAAAAGTTAAAAATGGAACTCTCATTTGACACCCAGTAATCCCACTTCTAGGACTATATTCCAAGAAACCAGAAATACCAATCAGAAAGGATATATGCACCCCATGTTCATAGCAGCACAATTTACAATAGTTAAAGATTTGGAAACAGCCTAAGTGCCCATCAGCAGATGAGTGAATTCGAAAACTGTAGTACATCTACACAATGGAATACTATGCTGCAGTAAAAGAGAAGGAATTCTTACCATTTGCAACAGCATGGAGAGCATTATGCTAAGCTAAATAAGCTAGTCAGAGAAAGATAAATATCACATGATCTCACTCATTTGTGGAATAAAAATAGATCCAGAGACAGAGAAGCATCAAACAGACCATCAAACCTCAAAGGGAAGGCAGGGGAGGTGGGTGGGTAATCACAATGGATTAGGCCCTGCCCTAGTGATCTTATCTTAACTTGATTATCTTCAAGGACCCCATTGCCAAATAAGGTCACATTCTGAGGTACTGGAGTTAGGACTTCAACATATGAATTCAGAGGGAGGCGAGACACAATTCAGCCCTTAGCAGGCAGAATGACATCATGATGAGAGAGAAAAAATCTGATGACCATGATAAAGGAGGAAGCCAAGTAGATTCAGAAGTTGCCTGTCAAAGGCAGGTCTAAAGGAAAGCATCATGGTGAAGGATTCCTACTCTCTCGGTCATAGGAGAGGGAATTTTCGCCAGGAATGAGGAGGGGAATAAGAAAGGCTGATGTCTAACTGCGAATATGAAGGGATTTTCTATAAATAAATTTTACTATTATATATAAATTTGCCTCTTTTTTCAGGCTTCACTGTTCATTTTTTTTTTTTTAAAGTTGGCAACAACACTTTGTCCTGTCCCCAGACAGAAGCAGTTGAAGTCTACCTCTCAGTGAATGAAAAAAGAGAACTCAAATGTTATCTGGTCCTTTCAATGACTTTCTGACTTAAGGGCTAATAAGCAGTGTTCTCTAGCAAAGGAGCTGTCACTACCACTAAATGTCTAGTCCCAGGCCTGCATCAAAGTAGAAACATCAGTTTCACCTGGGAATTGTCATCCTGTCTCTCCCAAAAGCAATCATTAGACTTAACAATTACCTTCCTTAGAAGCACAGGTAATCATTTATTATCATGCTGGTCCCAGCACAGAATCAGTGTGAACAGAAATAACCGACCTAGAACATTAAATCATCTGTCACATTCAACTCTTAATTTCTCCGTGTATTAAAGGGGCCCCATTATCTCCATCCTATATTTGAAATTTTCCTTCATCAGAATTCTGGTATTTATCCAGGTGGGTCACTACTGTTGCTACTGTTGTAAGTTAATAGTACATATGTACAGATAAAAATACCACAAATAATAATAATAATAGCAATAGCTCAAGATTAAAGTTAAATTTTAATTTTGAGATCAAATGAGTAAATTTACAGGAGAGTAGCAGAGATGATTACTATTGATAATGAAGAAAATGAGTTTAAAAAGTAGCTGCACATAATAGTAAGAGTGGAGAATACTTCTGAGACATATTATTAAAATTTATTTGATTTAGGTGATGCCTTTCATTGCTACTCCAGATAACTTGTTGCTTTTGTCTAGCTCACAAATCTTAACATGTGAGCCAACCTTCAACTTGTCCTTTTAGCCCCTAAAAGGAGAGAATGTGAGTTTTCTTTTCCCATTCCCTTTTACTACTAAGCTGGAGTGGCCTAGTGTGGTGATATGGCTGGAAGGGAGGACTAAGGGATCAAGTCTTGAAACTGTATATGCAAACAAGCACATTAATTTTGTTATATCACACTAGAGGCCCAGTGCACAAAAATTTGTGCACTGGTGGGGGGGGGGGGAGTTGTCCCTCAGCCCCACTTGTGCCCCCTGACAGGCTGGGACCCCTTGGGAGATAACGACCTGCTGGCTTAGGCCTGCTCCCGAGTGGCAGAGGGCAGGCCCAATCCCTAGGTGCCTGCCCCACAGCTCCTGGTCAGGCTCAGAGCAGGGTCGATGGGGAGGGTGGGGCCCCGCCCCCTGTCACCCACAGAGCAGGGCCCATGGGGGGGTTGGGGCACCGCACCCTGTCACACACAGAGCAGGGCCGATCAGGGGGTTGGGGCGTCTTCCCCTTTCACGAATGGAGCAGGGCGGATAGGGAGGTTGTGGCCCCACCCCCTGTCACACACAAAGTCACAAGGCAATCAGGGGGTTTGGGTGCTGCCCCCTGTCACGCTGATCCCGGTGCCGGGAGGCCTCGTGGCTCTGCTGATCCCAGTGTTAGGAGGCCTCGCTGCTCCGCTGATCCCGGTGCTGGGAGGCCTTGTGGCTCCGCTGATCCTGGTGCTAGGAGGCCTCGAGGCTCCGCTGATCCTGGTGTTGGGAGGCATATTACCATTTTACTATATAGGGTAGAGGCCTGGTGCACAGGTGGGCGCTGGCTGGTTTGCCCTAAAGGGTGTCCTGGATCAGGGTGGGGGTCCCCACTGGGGTGCCTGGCCAGCCTGGGTGAGGGGCTGAGGGCCGTTTTCAGGCTGGCGGGTGGCTGAAACTCCCAGACTCTCCTTTTTTCCTTTTTTTTATTCTGGGATTTATTTACATTCTATGGCTGTCACTGGAGCTGAGAGCCGGCTTTAGCTCAGACCTCGGCTGCTGAAAGCAGGTTTCTGGACTTTGTTTACCTTCTGTATTTGAAACTTTGTTGCGACTCCAGCTCTGAGATCCCGGCTGACTGAAAGCAGGTTTCTGGGGTTTTGTTTAGCTTCTATATTTGTAACAACGTTTCTTAGAGAGAAGCTCAGAGCCCAGCAGCGGCAGGCGGGGAACGTTGGCTTCCTCCATCACTGGAGCAAGCAAGCCTCCCTGTTCTCCACAGTTGCCGGCTGCCGGCTGCCATCTTGGTTGGCAGTTAATTTGCATATCTCCCTGATTAGCCAATGGGAAGGGTAGCGAAGTTATGGCTAATTACCATGTTTCTCTTTTATTAGATAGGATTGTTCTGGAACAATAACTGCCAAAAATATATACTTTCTGAAAAATGACAAAATATTAGAAAAAAATAGGAAATTTAAATTAACAGAAACAAAAATAATTTCTTTTTAAAAGATCACAAAAAACTCACTACCCCAAGATAATCATTATTAACATTTTTTGTGGGGTCCTTTTGTTTGAAGATATACACCATATATTGTTCTAGAAGCTCATGGTACTTTTGAGGAGACAGAAGTATAAAGTATAACACAATACACTAAGTACTATAAATAATTCCACAGCACAGAAAATATGAGTAATTAATTCTGTCTTGCAGAGTTAGGGAACATAATAAAAGCTGAACTTAAAATATGAGTAGAACTTGCTAGATCGCTATGTGAAATTTTAAAGAAAATCCTAAACCACCCTGCTATATAATTATTATTATTAGAATAAATAATATCAACAAATATATGGCCATTATTTTAAAAGATGGCATGTCAACTACTACTACACCCATTTTTTAAAAAATGTGAAATGTTTGCATGCTTGCACTAAGGAAGGAAGACTAATACAACTAAATTTTCTAAGTCCTTGTTGGGTGACCTCCCTCTATTAGTTTAAGGACTCACTTAAACCATTGCCTGCACATAGGAATTACTGGGATTAGCCTTCGAGAAAGAGAATTTCATAATTAGCCACAATCCTTGTCCTTTTAGCCTCTAAAAAGAGAGAACCATGGCCTCATCTCCAATTACTGGAGCTGAAAGTCTGTAATTCTCTGCTTCTTAGTATGCACTGCTTTCCATGATCTGAACATAACCTACACCAGATCTAGAGCTAGGATTGTTTAGGTTTATGACCCTAGACAGAAGACCAAGAACATGGGGGTAATAGCTAAGTATGGTTTGAGCAGTTATTTGATGAGAAATAAATAGACATTAAAACACTTAACCAGTATCTGATCTTGAAGACATGAAATTTTCATATCACTGAAATTAAATGAATCAACATTATGTACAATCTGGATCATAAAGTGATGTCACCTCAAATATTGAGTAGATTCAAAACAAAGATAATGGTGAGCATGGAGGTCCAGGTAGAGCAAATAAATGAAGATTAGACAAGGCTTATTAAGAAAGAATGAGATGTTTGCTGTAGTAAAGGGTACATAAACAGAGGTAAGTATAGGAAGTGAGAACAGTTGGGGCATGATTGTGAGAGGCATTATAGGTTAACATATTGAATATGGAATTTAAGTTCTATATCTCCATAAATGCTGTTTATAATTGCTAGACAGCAAGTTGGCAATTCAGGTACCTTTTATTAGGTCATGGTGAGGCTCAATAACAGAGAGTATTGAGAATTGCTGGGGAATATTTCCTAAAATCAATCTCAGTTTGCAATTTGCTGAAGTCTGTATGCAGCTTTAAGATTTTTTCTGCACAAATATAGACAGAAACATGGATGAGGGAATTGACTTAATAAAGTTAAGACAAGATTGAAAAAAAAATTTGCAGAGCAAATATATGTAGATTAATAATTTAGAGGGAAAACTTCTAGTTGAACCAGAAGAGTGAGTTGGCAATCCATAAAACACATTGATTTTTGTAAATTCAGAATAAAATATAATAAAATATTATTACTATAATTTAGAGGAAAGCTTTTTTTTTTTTAAAGGGCTAGATAGTAAATATTTTAGACTTAGCCATATGGTAATTTTTGCAACTATTGAAGTTGGCCATTGTAACATGAAAGCAGCCATAGACTACATGTAAATCCAATAAAACTTTATGGATACTGCAATTTAAATTTTGTATAATTTTTACACAAAGTATTCTTCTTCTTTTGTTTTTTTCAACTATTTAAAAATATAAAAATCATTCTTAGCTCATGGGCAATTCATCATTTGTCTGTTTGCAGGATCCTGTAGATGACAATAGGTAAGACTACTTCAACAACTTCCTTTCTGACTTTGCCCAAACTCTTTCCCTTTGGCCTTAAAAATCTTTTTTAAAAATATGAGACAAATATAAATTGAAAGTTTGGATTATACAGAAAATGCATTTTAAATTATATATCTGGTTGCTTAGCATTGTACACCAGTATAAGTCAAAAGGCATTTTACAAATATTGAGGGGGAAGTTTTTTAACTACAAAAAAAGAGTAAATTCTCAATCATGATTTCTTTTAGAAAATTATAATGCAGCATCAGTTATATATTTAAAGGAATTCCATAAATATAAATATATTTTAAACCCTGGTGACTGTTTAGATTTTACTCCCTGTCATTATGTGGCCCTCATCACAGGAGCACTCAAACACCAGACTACAAATGGGGTCAGCTGAATGCATTCTATTTTAGTGCAAAAGGAAGAGGCAGACATGTCCCAGTTTAGTCAATCTCATTTTTGATTTTGCAGGTCACACACCAGCCCTTCAGTTCATGAAGTTTTTCTCTATTTCTAGGATAAAAGCATCCCTTGCCTGTAGAGCACTTCAACTGTGTTAACTCGGAGAGGAGAGAACTGATGGGACTGATTTCTCTGCTGGGTGTTGTGAGCAAGACAGTGTAAAATTGACAAGTTTAAGCACTCAAGTGAAATATCCCAATTAAAGTGCAGTTGAAATATGAAGACTGGCACCATACATATATATATATATGTGTGTGTGTGTGTGTGTGTGTGCAAAAAATTGTTAAAAGAGCATAAATGTGACCAATGTCACACAAGAAAGAGCATGGGGAAGGAATTTCAAATGAGGTGGTTTCAAATTCTGAAAGAAGTTTATGGACAGGACAACAAGATGGAGATAAGAGATAACATAGCCCTGCAACAGACGTAATGCACTTCACTAGTGAGACAGAGCACTGCAGTATGTGGGTTCACAGAACCCATAAAGAGGATAAGAGGCAAGGAACAGCTTCTTTATAAGATTGCCTGATTCGCCTAAGAACTATTTTGATTTTCCTGAACTCATCTTCAAAAGTCTATTTCAATGTACTTCAATGGCCCATAGTGCTCGCGCTCTCTCTCTCTCTCTCTCTCTCTCTCTCTCTCTCTCTCTCTCTCTCCTCTTTCTCTCCCCCTTATTCCTTCAGATGTGCCTATTTATCCTTTTATATTACTTGCAAAAATGTGAGAAGAAATGGCTGAATCAGCCCAAGTTAATAATATAGATACCAGAGTATGATAAATGGTCCATAGAACAACCCAGCAGTGGTGAGCAAAGCCAAGAGTACCTGAAAGATGGAAATGAACAAGGAATACTATGCATCTGAAGTCACAAAATGGTAGCCAAGGGCCTCATTCAATGTGCAGATATTTGGTCTTTGGCGTGCATTTTGTTGGCTCACACATTTAAGATGTATTTGAGTTAGTTGCCAATATTAAGCCTGGAGATTTCACATAAATATACAATATTTTTTATTCACTTGGTTACCCTTTCAGTGCCTTAATTCCCTAATTTATTAAATGGGAATAATAATATAACTCACTTTGCAGAGTTTTTGTGAGCATAACTGGAGCACTGCCTGGCACAGTGTAAGTACTAATACACATTAGGTCTTAGTAGTAATAGCACTTGCTGTTGTATTTGACAAATTGACCCTTGGAACCTTGAGGCAAACATCAAAAAGAACACAGGAAAGTTACCGAAAATTGATCAGCAAGGTATATTTTGTGGAATAAACAATTGAGTGATACAGACTTCCAACATGATGATTTGCTTTAAGAGAGCGTTGCATATCCTCACTGACATGAAGAATTCCTTTCAAAGCATCTTCCCGCTTCAATTTTATATAAATTGAAGTAACTGAGCATGAGGCAGCAGAAATTTCATCTTGAAAGTAACTGAGAAGCAGACTTCAAAATATGACAGTCATGTTTAAGTGAGTTCTTAATAAAAGAAGGCATGTGCAGCAACACTACAGAGGCAAAATGTCCTTAACCCGAAATTCAGGTTTAGAAGGATAGAATTTCTAGACCTCCTACAGAAATGCTAACAGAGACTTGCTATTTTTAAAAACAAATTTCAAGACAATAGCTGGAAATGATAGTAAATTAATGTTATTTTGAGTTATATTGTTATCTAAAATCTAAAAGGAAATAATGCATATTTATATTTATATAGGCATTGACATGTAAGAAAGCAAATGGTAAAATGATACAAAAAAATAAGTATAAGTATGTTATATGCATATATATTAACAAAATCCAGGAGAACTTTTGGGTTGTTGAATATTTAGTGTACTAGATGACAATAAAGGGTTAATAACCTTACTTGTCACTATATAATGAATACTTACAAATCAATAATAATCAAATACCCATAAAATAATATAAATGATTTAAGTCATAACCAGCTTGTTCAGTGGTTAGAGCACTGGCCTACAGACTCAAGAGTTACAGATTTGAATCCTGCTCCAGGGCATGTACCTCGGTTGCTGCTTGATCCCCACCTTGGTCAGGGTGCCAGAGGCAATCAATATGTCTCTCTCATAGATATTTCTCTCTGTGTCTCTCCCCTTCTTCCACTCTCTCTAAAAATCAATTGAAAGAAATATCCCTGGGTGAGAATTAACAACAAAGATTTAAGTACATATCATTCTCTAAAAGAATAAGTACAACAAACAAAAACATTTTAACCTCACTGGCAACCAAATAAATACAAATTTTACCAGAAGTCAAATTATTTATTTCACCTACAAATTGAAAGAAATTTAAAAAATTTTAACAAGGGCTCTTGGAATGAGACTCCCATCCAATGTTGGGATCAATTTCTAAAAATTACGGAGGACAGTATATGAATAGATGTCAAGGCCTTAAAAATGTTCCTATTCTTGAATCCAAAATTCCACTTTATGTAATTTGCCCAAAGAAAAGAAGTCACCAAGAAGGACAAAGTGAGATATTAAATCTCATGATCTATGGTGTGGGCAGTCCCAGCAAGCAGCCCTCTTCTAGAGAGGAGAACACTAACTTTATTTCCATGGTAGATGTATGTGATGATTCCCTTTCTCTGCCTCCATTACTTTTATCTTCCGGTGGCATGCCTCAAAAAATTAAGGCATTAAATTGTGATGGATTGCCATCAGAACTCAAACATCTTCCTAACCCTTGATTCTCTTCAGCTCATTTCTGAACAGCACAGAGAAGAACCGGAGAACAATAGATGTGACCTACTATCAAGCTCTTGATCCAAAAGAGAGGTGAGAAGCCAGTAACAAAACCTAGATAAACTATATGAGACAAGTGAAGAGACGGGAAAAAATGTAATTGCCATACATATGTAAAAGATCATATATTCTAAATATCCAAAAAGCTATTATAGATCAGTATAGAGATATCAAAACTTCAATAAAAAATGAGCAAAAGACGTTCATTGATTATTCAAATAAATATAAATTTTAAAGCATATCAAAATAAATTAATCTTAATCATAGTTAAACAAGTGTAAATTAAAACTGTGAGAAACCATTTTTCACCTCTCAACTAGCAAAGACAAAGCTTGATAATATTTTGTGTTAGTAACAGTGTGTTGACACAGAATCCATCACACATCACTGATGTCTGTGCAAGTTGACACACTCTCTAGGAAGATCAAGTCGAAAAGATTTATTACTATTTAATATGAACATATGCTTTGATCCAGCAATTCCACCTCTAGGAATTGATCAACAAATACACCTGTACATCTACATAAAGATTAAAATTATTCATTGCAATGTTGTTTGTAGCAAGAGACTGGAAATAATCAAAATATTTATTAGCAATAGACTGCTTAAATAAATATCATCTATACAATGATATATTATGAAATAATTAAAAGTACAAGGTGAAAAGACATATATACATATATACTGATATACAATGATCCCAATTATATTAAGTTTTAAAAAGAGAGAGGCAGAAGAATGTACTCATTTTGTTTCCACTTGTTTGTGAGAAGCACATGTGTTTTTATCTGCATGGACTATCTCTAGAAGGGTTTACAATGCCAGATCCATTATAAGTGCTCTGTAAAACTTAGCTCTGGCTATCAATAGCAAAAATTCTTTGCTTACATTATTTAATCATCAAAACAATTTTATACGTTTAGGTACAATTATTATCCCCATTTTTCAAATGAGGAAACTGAGGTACATAGATGGTTAAATAAGGTTACACAGCTAACAATGCATGCTGTGATTTGAACCCAGACTCCAGAAGCAGTGAATTGAACCTTGCGGTAATTTGCCTTTGAGTAAGATAACCTGGGAGATAGTGTTGGGAGGAATACTTACTTTCTACTTTATCTTTTTACAATGTGCATGTACTATTTTTTAAAAAAAGCATAAAAATAAAAATTGTTCAAAATGCTACACAAATTCTAAATCATATCAAAAAAAAAAAAACAGGAGGGGAAAAAAACAAAACAAAATTCTGATAATATTTAATGAAAGAGGACTGGCTCTACCAGATGGTAATGCCTGCTATAAACATAGAAAAATTTAAAGAGTGAAGAACTGACAGAAGAATTAACAGAAATCAGTGTAACAAAAAAATAGCTTAGGAGCCAATCCTAGCAAAATAAGAACTTAATATACTATTTTTAAAATACGAAAAAGTGGGAGGATTATTCAATAAAAGCCATTAGATAAATTGACTAATTCTTTGGAAGAACATTCATTTAAGGTGTCATTTGACACTATATACTAAAGATATTACAGATGAATCGAAGAAATAAATGTAAAACTGAAGCGTAACTGTGAGAACCTGCTCCCTAGATAAGGAAGAACTTTCCTAACATAAAGCACTATGGAGGAGATAATCTGGAAAGAATGAAGCAATTATGCCAAGATCACTTCTAAAACTGCACATTTAAACTATTAACAAAATTGGAGGAGAGAACCAAGATGGTAGCATAGGTAAAACAGTATTCACCGCCTTCCACAACCACACCAAATTTACAACTGAAATACAGATCACCCATTATTCAGAACCACCTGAAATCTGACTGAATGGATGTCCTACAACTAGAGAAATAAAGAAGAAACTACATTGAGACTGGTAGGAAGGGTGAAGGTTCAGAATGGATGGGTCTGACACCCACATATGGCATGTTTTTGAATTGGGAGGGATATCTCTGCTGCAGAGGTATCCCATGAGAAACAAGGGGCTCCAGCCCCATGACAGTCCCTCAGTCCAGGGTCCCAGGGCTGGGAAGAGAAGTCCTCCTAACTTTGGGCTTTAAAAACCAGTGGGGATTGTTGCTGAGTGACATGGAGGCTGCTAGAGTCCCAGAAAGTTCCTCTTAAAAGGATGATACAGGAATGTATACAGTCTCCCTTACTCTAAGCTCCAGTGCCAGGGCAACCAGGAACATATAGGGAGGAACTGGATTGTCTGACATCAGGGCAGGAAACTCAGAGCATCTTTCTCCCAGATAGGGGTGCTTGCAGGAGTCATTGTTCCTGTGCTGGGAACTCCCCCATCACAGGGATGACTGGCAGCCATATCTGAGTGTCCATCAGCCTGGCTCACACTGTTTGCTCCACTCTGGTGATTCCCTGAGACCCTGCCCCATCCAATTTGCAGTCCCACCCAAGCTGAATGCAGTGGCTTTTCCATATGAATGGCCTGTCCTAGCTCAGGCTTCAGACTTTCCTAAAATATCCTAAACAAGCAGCAGCTGGCATCAGTGTGCCCCAAACCTATAAATAAAAGGCCCAAGACCCAGCACTAGCATCAGCCTGCCTTGTTTCAGAGCTGGGCCTCACCTGGGCACTTCCAAGCCCATTACAAATAGCAGCCATCTGCAGATATCTCTGTAGCTCCTGCCAGGTGGTCCCAGGCAGGTGCACCTCCCCAGAGGCCCCAGAGACAGTGCACCAGGTGAACAGCTTCAGACCATATCAGATTACAACTCTATACATGCATAAGTAATACATTCAAGGGGCAGACTTAGAGAAGTACCAAAGCCCATAGAGGTGTCTCCTGCCTAGCAGATTTTCCACTGTAGTCACAGCTGGTCCTCATAGCCAATGGCCTGAGGTTCAACTCTTCCCAGTGATGCCAACAGCTATCAAGGCTCAACTATAACAATACAATGCATACAGCCACACAGGGCCCACCTAGAATGCCCAGCTCAGGTGACTGGGGAGGCTGAGCCACTGTACCCTACAGGACATCTACTACACAAGGCCACTCTAGCAATTCCAGGAGACATAGCAGCTCTACCTAATACATAGAAACAAACACAGGGAAGCAGCCCAAATGTGGAGACAAAGAAGTCACAAATGAAAGAAATGGATGCAAGAAAACTACTGGATACAGAGTTCAAAACTGGTTATAAGGTTGCTCAGAGATCTTAATGATTTCAAGGTACTTAGTGAGAATGTCAAGATTCTTAGTGAGAATTTCAAAGATGTGAAAAGGGACCAGTCAGAAATTAAGCATACACTAACTGAAATAAAGAATAATTTATAGGGATTCAACAGTAGAGTAGAGGATACTGAGAATCAAATCAACGATTTGGAATATGAGGAATTAAAAACACCAAATCAGAAGAGAAAAAATAAAAAAGAATCCAAAAAAGGAAGATAGCGTAAGGAGCCTCTGGGACAACTTCAAAAGTACCAACATTCGCATTATGGAGATGCCAGAAGGAGAAGAAAGAGCGCAAGATATTGAAAACCTATTAGAAGAAATAATGACAGAAAACTTCCTCTACTTGGTGAAAGAAATAGACTTAGGAAGCACAGAGAGTCCAAAACAAGAGGAACCCAAAGAGGCCCACACCAATACACATCATGATTAAGATGCCAAAGGCTAAAGACAAAGAGAGAATCTTAAAAGTAGCAAGAGGAAAAGCGGTTAGTTACGAACAAGGGAGTGCCCATAGCACTGTCAGTTGATTTCTCAACAGAAACTTTGCAGGCCAGAATCAGAGGCATGGAAATATGGAATAGACCAGGGGTGGGCAAACTTTTTGACTCGAGGGCCATAATGGGTTCTTAAACTGGACCGGAGGGCCGGAACAAAAGCATGGATGGAGTGTTTGTGTGAACTAATATAAATTCAAAGTAAACATCATTACATAAAAGGGTACGGTCTTTTTTTTTTTTTAGTTTTATTCATTTCAAACGGGCCGGATCTGGCCCGCGGGCTGTAGTTTGCCCACGGCTGGAATAGACTGATGAATCTCATGAATCTCAGAGGGGCGGGGGGAGTGGAAAAGGTGGTGGGAAAAGATCTTATATGCACATATGCATTACCTAGGGACACAGACAATAGTGTGGTGAAGGCATGGAGTGGGATGGGAACCAGGTGGAGGGAGGCAAGGGGGAGAAAAAAGGGGTACAACTCTAATACTCTCAATAATAAATATTTTAAAATAAATAAATAAACTAAAATATAAATAAATATAAGACCATGAATTGGAAATTATTCACAACAAGTAAAATAAGGAATTATTAGTATTATATACAAAACATGATTACAAATCAATGAGTAAAACATTAAGATGTTAGAATGAAAATGAGCAAAGTAAATTAGCTGATCACAGAAGAAAAATACAAGTCACACTTTCATGCAGATGTAATTATTTTTCCCATTTTACAGATGAAAACTTATACTCACAGAGAGATTAAGTAGCTTGCCCAATATCATATAGCCAATTACTTGTGAGTGGAGATCTGAACTAAAAACTTAACTTACTCCAAAGCCCATGCTTTTAGTCCTAAGGTTCCACTCCCTAGGTGTTAGCATGTATCTCTGTATAGATGTACTATCAAAAGTGAAACTGAAGAAAATACTATTGCATGTGTGTAACTGAGGAATTGATGCAGCGTTTCTCTCAGTCTAGTCTCAAATTAAGGTCATTATACCTAATCAATTCAAGGACATACCCTTACTACTCTTTACAATAAAATAGTTTAATGCAGTGGTTCTCAACCTTCCTAATGCCACGACCCTTTAATACAGTTCCTCATGTCGTGGTGACCCCCAATTTCATTGTTACAAATTGAACATAATTAAAGCATAGTGATTAATCACAAAAACAATATGTAATTATATATGTGTTTTCTGATCATCTTAGGTGACCCCTGTGAAAGGGTCATTTGACCCCCAAAGGGGTCGCGACCCACAGATTGAGAACCGCTGGTTTAATGGTATCCATGTGATAATTTATGTTTTAGGAGTACAAATGAAAAACAAATGTACATGACTCAGTGGGAAAGAACTAGATGTATTCCTGGCTAAATACTGCTCTGCCTTATATAGCACAGCTTTTTAGGAAGCCAGAGGCCAATTAGAATAACTACCTAAAAATTTCTGAACCAGAAAAAGCACCACTAGGCATGTATTATTATTAAGAAAAAATTGAAATTATAATAACATTTACAATATCTTATTTACATATTTCATTTGTTTGCATTATTTAAAATAATTTTGTGGCCAGATAAAACCTGAGGGTGTTTCTGTTTAAAAGTTAATATCTATATTCTGATTTAAATCAGCTTTTTTGTCAAATTTCTGGCCCAAAGTGCTGGTATTGCTAAAGTCAGCCAACTGCTAGACAATGAAATATAATGTCAACTTTAGTAGCAGTGGTTATCTCTGAAGCTTTTACAAATTCCTGCCAAATCCAAGATCTATTTCAGTGTTAAGGTACCTGCTAACCTACAAATGGCCTTTCTCTTCTTTCCTCCCTCATCTTCTCCAGAGAAACTAGTTTCCTTCAACCTGGAATTCTCATCATCCTGATACCACTGCTTTATGCTGCATATGCTTTCTTCTGGAGCCTCACCTCAAAGTGAGATGGGGAGGGAAGGTGGAGGAAGGGAGAGGGAGAAGGAGACATCATTTTCTTCTCTGAAATTCACAGGCAGCAACGGGAGGGGTAATCATTACTCCAACACCTACCGTGATCTATGAGAGAAAGAGGAGAGAGAGAGAGAGAGAGAGAGAGAGAGAGAGAGAGAGAGAGAGAGAGACTGACTCTATGGGTGGTTGAACTATTTAGCCCAGTCCACTAGAACTCAGGTCCATTTACTGGTGGATGAATGTATACGTGGTAGGGGTAGAGAAAAGGAGGGCATTAAGTGCCAAATTTAAGCTTAACAATAACCATTGCTGCCAACTGGCATGACTTCCACTATCCCCTCACCAAACAGATGACATACAAGTTGTATCAGTGGAAAATATGACACCTTATAAAATGCATAAATGAATTAAATATTATAGAGTTTAATCATAAAGTTTAAATTAATTTTAGCTTACAAATATATCTCTACTAAGAAAACTGTGCAGAATATAGGATATTGTTAACGCAGCCACTTAGCTAATACATTTTAAGAACTTTAGCTCAAGTTCTTGAAATATTCTATGAATATGACAATATATAATTTTATAGATTACATATGATAATATCATTTAATATAAGTACATATCCTATATAATAAAAGGCTAATATGCAAATCGACCGAACGGGGGAATGACCAGTTGCTATGATGCACACTGACCACCAGGGGCAGACACTTAACACAGGAGCTGCCCCCTGGTGGTCAGTGCACTCCTACAGGGGAGCACCACTCAGCCAGAAGCTGGGCTCATGGCTGGTGAGTGCAGTGGCCATGGTGGGAGCCTCTCCCACCTCCGCAGCAGGGCTAAAGACCCCTCCACTAGCACTAAGTGGGAGCAGACCTAAGCCACAGTCAGACATCCCCCAAGGGGTCCTGGACTGGGAGAGGGTGCAGGCCGGCTGAAGGACCCCCAGCCCCAGTGCACGAATGCCATGCACTGGTACTCTAGTTTGTATAGATTAAGTATGCTAAAATCATCTAAATAAGACCTCAGAGAGAACAAGCTATGTTGGATTTATCTTATTCTGGGTACTTAAAAAATTCAAAGAAAATAGGGAAGTAGAAATCATGGGAAGCATGGTGTTTTAGTTATTAAGCTCATGAACAGATATACATCCTATTAAATATATCTATTTATTTTATTTTCTCTTGGTTTCTTTAAGATTATGGTCCAAGTGTGTTCTTGTTGCCTAGAGGTTACAGTGCCTTTAAAAAATTATTACATTGCACCAGACCTTTTCATCTGTTTCCTAAATATAAAATACAACTTTTTTTCATTATATATGTTCATAGTAATGTCTTGGTAAAAAGTAGACACTACCAAGGGCTTAATTTTACCAAATAATATCCTGGGTGTTACAAAACAGTCAATTTCAGAGGTACCAATAAGTTATGACAGCAACTGACTGCTCATCACTGAGGATTTCTTATTTGTGTACAATTGGTGCTATGTTTGAAATACCTGCCATTTGTAGAAATGCTTACAAGCGATCATATTCTATCTACACTGATAAAAGACAAAGATGCTAATTGACTGTGACTTCGCTACACCCAAGCCACGCCCACCAGCCAATCAGAGTGACTATATGCAAATTAACCCAACCAAGATGACGTCCGGCAGCCACAGAGCTGGAGCAAGCAGGAGGCTTGGTTGCCCCGGCGATGGATGAAGCCAAGCTTCCCGCCTGCTATGGCCGGCTGTGGCCTATGTAAAAGGCAACAAAGTTTCAATTATAGAAGCTAAATAAATCCCAGATACCTGCTTCCAGCCAGCCTCCACTGGGAGCTTGGGTGGCTGGGGGCTGTGGCCAGCCTGCAAACAGCCATCAGCCCCTCACCCAGGATGGCCAAACCCTCATGGGGTGAGGGTCCCTGCTGTGGGGCTTGACCAGCCTGCAAACAGCCATCAGCCCATCACCCAGGCTGGCAAGGCACCCCAGCAGGGATCCACTCACTGAAGGGGCTGTGGCCAGTCTGAAAACAAGCCCTCAGCCCCTCACCAGGGATGGCCAGGCACCCCAGCAGGAATCCATACCCTGAAGTGGCTGTGGCCAGCCTGAAAACAGTCATCAGCCCATCACCCGGACTGGCCAGGCACCAAAGCGGGGACCCCCACCCTGAAGGGGCTGTGGCCAGCCTGCAAACAGCCATCAGCCCCTCACTTAGGATGGCCACACCCTCATGGGGTGAGGGTCCTCACTGGGGGACTTGGCCAGCCTGCAAACAGCCATCAGCCCCTCACCCAGACTGACCAGGCACCCCAGCAGGCACCCCCACTCTGAAGGGGCTGTGGCCAGCCTGCAAACAGCCATCAGCCACTCACCCAGGTGGGCAGGCACCCCAGCAGGAACCCCCTCCCTGAAGGAGGTGTGGCCAGCCTGAAAACGGCCCTCAGCCCCTCATCCAGGCTGGCCAGGCACCCCAGCGGGACCCCCACACTGATCCGGGACACCCTTCAGAGCAAACCAGCCAGCCCCCCCACACATGCACCAGGCCTCTATCCTATAGAATAAAAGGGTAATATGCAAATTGACCCTAATAGTAGAGCGACTGGGAATCACTGGTCACTAGGACACACACTGACCACCAGGGGGCAGACGCTCAATGCAGGAGCTGCCCCCTGGTGGTCAGTGTGCTCTCACAGGGGGAGCTCTGCTCAGCCACAAGCCAGGCTGATGGCTGCCAGTACAGCGATGGTGGTAGGAGCCTCTTCTGCCTCCTCAGTAGCGCTAAGGATATTCGACTGCAGCTAGGCTTACTCCCCACTGGCAAGTGGACATCCCCTGAGGGCTCCCGGGCTGCCAGATGGATATCTGATTGCCAGTTTAGGGCCAATCCCCCAGGGAGCGGGCCTAAGCCAGCAGGTGGCCATTCCCGGAGGGGTCCCATACTGTGAGAGGGCACAGGCTGGGCTGAGGGACCCTCCTGAGTGCACAAATTTTTGTGCACCAGGCCTCTAGTATAAAATAATAAAACAGATGTTGTCTCTTGCCCACAATATGCCAAAACACATTTTTTCCAAGTAACAAGAGCAAATTTCACCCTGGAAAGTCACAATCCGCAGGGCCCAGAGTATTTCAGGGTTCATCAAGGCTAATTACTCACCTCAATTCCACATTATCTCCAATGGGGAGCTGCAGCAATCCATAATTTTCATCATTGGGTAAACCAATTGAAGGAGACAAAAATCCAGATAGCCACAGTTAAAGATCAGCATATAAAAAGATATTTTTCATTTTAAATTAACTGTATTTTTTTACATGCAAAATTCAAAATGTCCAAAAGGTTATAGAAAAAATATCCTTCCCTGTCCCTTTGCCAAAGACACAAGCTTTGTGTGACTCTTTCCATAAACATTTCTATGCCTAAGCAAATAAATATGTAATTTCTCTTTTTTTTAATCAAATGGGGCTTACTATATGCATCATTCTGTACCTTGCTTTTTTCATGTAATTTTTTTAGAGATTGTTTTATTTCAGAACATAAGGAAATTTTTTTTCATTGCATAATGGTAAATATATATATATATATATATATATATATATATATATATATATATATACATATATATATATATATATATCCAATAGATTGCTAAAATTCCCTGTTGATGAATATTTAGATTGCATCCCAATTGTATCATTATAAACAGATAAAGCTATGTATACAAAATACTTCTAGCCTAGGATTCTGCTAGATATTAAACCCCAAAAGTATTAATATATTGGTTGAAATATTAGCACAGAGAAACATTGTCTTTCTTGGAACCATTCAATCTGGTAATTTTACCCTTTAAATCTTTTTCAACTCTAACTGCTAAGCATAACAGTAGGCTCTCTGTGAACATTAATTAAGAGTGATGTAACATATTACATTTCATTAAACTTCTAAATGACATTAACAGTCATTCGATTATTGCTTCATTGGAGGTTCTGTTTGACCCTAATTAGTGAACTCAACTTGGCTTTCTTTGTATACTTCCTGAGGGGGGTAAAAAGGGAGTCAACCACATTTATGACACCAGTTACAGCAGATCTTCCCCATTTCAGAATTCTTGTAACATCAGTATCAGGTGGATTAACATTTAACTCTTCTATATTCAGCATAATTCAGAGGCCTTTGCAAGCTACAGTGGCTCAACCATGGTTCACTTAGGCAGCCAAATAATTTACTGAAGGATATTGGGAGTTTATAAACTGTCTAAAAGAAAAGGCTTGGAAGACAGAAAGTAATGCAACTCCAGGAGGTCCAGGAAGCAGAAGAACATCTGAAAAGGGTGCCTCCTCGGGCAATCCAGAGAGCATGTTTGCAGGACACTATGACCCCTGCCCCCTGAGGATCGCCACAGAAGCCACCAATGAATTCATGCCATACCTTGGCAGTGTTTTCCAACCTTCCTTATCTATGCCCCACATTAAGGAACATATTTCATATAGTATGCTAATACACCCATACACCATACACATACAATTAAATGAATTTCCTCAAAACAAGACTCTTCTGATGTACAATGCATTCTAATGTAATATATTCTCTTCTACTTCGTTTTTTAAGTGCTAGTTGCAACCCACTAAATTGATTTCAAGACCCAGTGATAGGTCAGGACCTGCAGTTTCAAAAACACTGCTCTAGAGAGATTGATTTAGACAACAGTGTAGCTGTTGATAAGTGAAGTGAACAAGCTTGCAGAGGAGGTGAAATGTAAAGAAAATAGAGGGCCATTCCGCATTTGGAAGGAGAC